>NW_027279432.1:0-40000 GCF_046629955.1 Centroberyx affinis
TTCACCATTTGAATACATTGGTGAGATAGTCTTCAATCTTTGCCTGTTCTTAAACTTTGTCTCATCCGAACGCCGTACACAGCCTCTGACCGTGAGCCAATCAAATCAAGGCAAAACAATGGCTCTGATTCAGATGGCTCCTGATTGGCTGCCTGTTACGCTGCTCCACACAAAGCAGTAGCGTCTAAACTTCTGTTTCTCCGCCGTCTGGATGGTTAACTAGCCTAATATTCGTTAAAACTTAACATTATTCACATGTTGCAAGTCACTTCATGATGAATTACAAACTTGACCCATTGTATAAACGAATGAGTTTTAAACTAAAACTCTTAATCTGCTCTTGTATATTTAGTGAATGTTTCCCACGGTACTTGATTCTATAATGAAATAGCATGAAGATGGGTAAGGTGAAAGGAATAAAAGGTAACATCTTTTTACCCAGTGGCATATCTTAGGACAATTGCCCTTGAACATGGCTGCTCATTTTAACCACTGGAGGGCGAACTGAGCCAGGTTTAGTGAGATAAATATGGCACCGGGACATCAGTGCTCAATGTTGACAATATGACCGGCATCGTTGTATTTCATAACTACATAGTACTAAATGCCAGTTTACAACTAAAAAAAAAAGTGTTTTAGTGTGGAGTTACTCTTTAATTATTTTTGATGGTAAAAAATCTTCCTGGCAGACAAATTCTTTTAGTTTATCAGCCACTGACAGATCAGACAAAACGTTAATTGAGGATACTGGTTGTAGGTAGTGCTGAAACAATTAGTTGATTATAATTTTGATAAACGATTAACCGTTTTAGTCATTTATCAAGTAAAAATCATTTTCTGGTTACAGCTTCACAAATGCTAGTATTTGCTTGCGTTTCATATCATTATAAAATGAAGACTTTGGGTTTTTTTGGCTGCTCGTCAGACTAAATAAGCAATTTTAAGACCTCACTTTGACATCACACTTGTAACTTGTAATGGGCATTTGTCATTATTTTTGACATTTTATAGACTAAATAATTAATCAAAAAATTATTAATAGATTAATCAAAAATGAAAGTAATCGTTAGTTGCAGCCCTAGTTGTAGGACAATAAAACACAGAACAGATTTCATGTAATATGGATGCTGACTACATGCGTAGTGAGAATTATATAGTTTTGCATTTAAACATGACGTCAACAAAGAGTGTTTGCAAAAGAATCATCGAGGTAACATCCTGATGCCTCCTGAATCATCTACATGTTCACACAGGCTGTAGCTGTGCTGAACACCATTTCAATATGATGTACATGTAGCCACTTGAACCTCTTCAATCCAATGATTTTGTGGCATTTGTTTTTTATTTCACCAATACACACCATGTGATGTCACTATCCCTCCTGCAGATAAAACAGGGTGAACGCCTGTGTAGAAACCTGACTTAAATGTTTGAGGAAAGGGCCGGTGGCTGTGAACACGGGTATGTCATTGGGGTTATCATATGATTTATTTTGAATGAATATCAATTCACTGTATATGTATGGATGTGTTGAACAGAGGAGCGTAGGGCTTCACCTTGTAGCCTATGTGCTGCACCACAGCGCTCTCCTGGATCTCCCGTAGCTTCTGCTTCTTCAGCCGCTTCAGCTCCAAAAGCTCCTTGTACTCCGGCAAGTGTCTCAACTTTAGCTCTTGACTTATACTGTAGGTCTAGGCAATGCAAAAGTGACACACATAGATACATGCAGGCACACCCCAGACAAATGTATATGCATGTAAACACACACACACACACACACACACACACACACACACACACACACACACACACACACACATACACACACTACTACACACACACACACACACACTACACACACACGAGAGGGAGAGGAAACAAATGATAAGCATTAGTGCATCCACATACAAAACATCTCTATAGCCCTCTGGGAATCCATTTTGACACAGCTATTCTAGCAATTCTCTAGATGTTTTATAGCCTACAGGAAAACTGCTGCTACAACTATTGATCGGTCTAATTTTAGCCGAGCAAGGGCAATTTATCCATAAACATAATTACATACATAACTTGCCCATAATGAATAAATATATATTCACTCGATCCTATTCATGTTCGTCTATCTACAACTTCAGTGTATTCTTTTTAATCTGCTACAATGCACACTGTGTCTCCCCTTCTGTTTATAATAATATTTCTCCTAGGGGAGGTTTTTCAAAACCTGCTGTTTTCTATTGCTTTTTGTTGTACGTCTTAATTGTGCTGCTGATAAAATAAATACATTTTAAAAACAGAACAATAGGCTTTTTTCTATTTGGGCAGCCAGGTGTTGGAGTTAGTAGACAGACTGTCCTTCAGCTAAAGGACCTGGGTTCGAGCCCATGTGTCCTTCAGCAAAACATTGAATCCCTGCCAGCTCCAGGAATGCTGTTTTGTACCTGGCCCTGACCTCTGACTCCCTTGTGGAGGGGGGCAAATGGAAACACAATTTTCCTACAGAGATCAACGAAGTGTATCACATTAGTATTTGCAACAAATCTCTCAGTCGCACTTCCAAGTCATGACAGTGAATGGCTCTGTGGAGCGCCAGGGCTGAAATTCTGCTAAGCTGCCAACGCGTTTGCCCTCCCCCGTCTCTCATGGCCTCCCGCAAACACAGCCAAAGTAAAGGACAACTTGGTGAAGTGAGAAATTCTTGCGGCCCATGCTGGCAACACCTTTGTGAGTTTGCTCCACACCGGCGGTGTTAGAGGTTTTGTTAACGCGCCGGTGGATCCGGCAGCCTGTGTTCTCAGTAGGGCACAGCGACCTGGTTTTACTTAAAGGTTACTGCCATCAGAGGGAGAGAGAGAAAATGTCAGCGCTTGGATAACGGCGAGCGTGAGGAGTCACACAGTTCAGATGGAAGGAGAGTCGAGGCTGGGTCTGAGCCAGCCCCCCGCCCCCGCCTGTTTAGTCATTTTCAACAGCACACACTGCCCTGATTGAAAAAAAAAAAAAAGTACAAACGTGTATGATCAAGGGCCAACTACTTCGTTTCATCCAAAGGTGTTAAAGGGGAGAGAGGCAGGCTACCACAGGAAAGCGGACATAAGGGACGAGGCAGGGAGTTTTCCCCGGGGAGCAAAGTCACAGTTGCTTACTTCCCCTCGTCTGAAACTGATGCATATGGACTAGATGGGTATAAGACACATACATCCCACAGGCACGTAACAAGCAGCTTTCACCAGCCTTTATCTTATAGGTCACTGCTAACAGAGGGGAAGAAGTTACGACTGTGGACAGTGAGAGGGAGGAGATGTGAGATTGTGATTAGCCGAATTAGGCAGCAAAGAACCACAGCCAGGGATGTGATCAGGGAAATGAAAAAGAAGAGGGGGGAGGGTTTAATTGTATATTAAACAATTGAAAAGTAAATAGTGCTAGTTTTCAGCGCGCCACCTACTCTGTTTTTGAAGCAGACCATCTTAAAGAATCAAACCCAAGTATATTGTACATTCAAAATTTCCAGTTATTCCCAGCATCTACGCTAAAATGATTTCAACATCACACAAACAACAAAAATCAAGAAGACCCAAGGCAACCTACTTAGGCCTATAAATGATTTAAGTCTCAGACGGGGTGAATCTTGAAGTGCATGACATCCACATTTAACACCATGAAACACTGAAAACACTCTGTCTGTCTCTCCCTTGAACACACACAGCTCCCTTTGAATGTCTCTCCACAGTTATTTCAAGCCTGACCGCCACTGCAAGTGGCTTGCTTGGGTGTGCACAACATTACGGAGCACTAAGGCAAACAAGTTGTGGGAGCAAGATACCGATTCTAGAGTGACACTGTGCTGATTACGCTTTAATTTATAGCTAGAAAATTTGAGCAAGGACATAAACTATTGTTTCTCGCTGCAACACACTTACAATGAGCTGAAAATAGCTGCTCGTTTATAGCCGAAAAAGCTCCAGTCAATACCATCAATACTAGTCAAGTAGCCGGAGCAAGTCGTTTTTGGCCCGGTCTTTGGCTTCTCTCCCTGCAGAGAGCCTGCAGTGTCTCCGGCTGAGGCAACGCAACAATTAACAAACCTCTCCACATAGCTTCAGCTGCTAATGTTAAATTAACTGTATGAACGTTAAGACAAGGAAATAAACTGTGTTCAAACCAGGACCGTCGAAAACCAGAATGTCTTGAAAGTTGGCCCAGTCATTTCCCTGTTTTGGTTTTCCTGCCACTCAAAACGGAGAGAGAGGGGGAATACGGGATCTGATTGGTCGATTGCTGGACAACTTTGCCCCCAAAACATGACCACCTACACCAAACCCAACACACAGAAGAAAATGGAGAAAAAAGGAAGCAAGAGAGCTGTAGACGTTTTTGTGGCCTTAAACAGTTAAGTGTATTGAGAAGGAAGGTTCACTACTGCCTGTTGACACACAGAGACAGAAAACAGAGAATGAGAGAGAGAGAGAGAGGTTTGACTTGTGGCTGACCGATTCATCAGCAGAGGGGTCCTGCACGCTGCTGTAATACGCCGCGCGCTCGTCCTCTTCCTCCATGTAGACCGGAGGCTCGTAGGAGGTCAGGAAAGTCGACGGCCGGTACAGGTGCTTGTTAAGGTGGTGCTGCCGCTTATTGGACGCCTGGGTAACAAAACACACACCGGTGATGTTACCAAAGCAGCCATGCATCATTAACAGGTTCATTAAGAATGTAAACCAAGATTTGTTTTGATGGGATTAGTAACTGGGTACAGTTAATGGATTGGTGAAGGGGTAATGGTTACCTTTTTAGTGTACATGCACATGTTGGGTGTTCTTCCAGGCACAGGGATACCAGCTTTTGTCAGTTTGATGAAGTACTTTTGAACCCTACTGGCAACCTGGAATGTTTTAACAGGAAAATGGTAGCGTTAATGATTTCCAACAGAGAAACAGCAGCGTGAAGTAATTGAGGTCACACGCATGTATCATCCAGATACTTGCGGGATGCAATCAACACACAAGTGATGCCACCAGTCTGTCGATACCTTTTAGCAGTGCAACATGATTCATTCCATTTAACAGTGTGTTTTGATAGTGAAGACAGCCAGATTTGCAAAAGTCCACGTGGTTAACATCATGACAGGCTGATAAAAATATAAAATAGATGTTTACATTTGGTGAGATAGCCTTGTTTTTCATTTTATCTCACCTGCAAAATCTATACATTTTCTTTGCTTTGTTTTATCATTTTTATATTTGCAAATAAATCAATTAATCCGAACCAAGCAAGGAATAAGTGTGTACCACACTGGCATGTTTTCCTGGTTAGTCCTGCCGCTCTAATGTGCATCAATATATGAAAGTCACCTGTTTTGCTGTTCTGTTGCCGAGCTCATCAGCAATCTTCTGCCATCTTTTGGACTCTACTTCCTCAGGAGGGAACTTAAGGAGAAGTTGCTCCAGTTTTTTCTATAAAAGACACACAAAACACCAGGTGAAAACCCTGTTGGGAAAATACAGATTTCTTCACTGCATGACTGCTAATACTCTCCACTGATACATCAATGTGGAATGTATATATGAAGCTTTCGTTCCAAAACAACACATCCACAATTTAAACAGGTTGGTAGCACAAATTTTTTTAAAAGTATGCAATATCAGCTTTTGTTTGACAAAATAAAGATTTTAAAGATTGAATTCGGTATATTTTATAGATTGTTAATGACGATTTTTTTAACATCAAAATGAGAAATGGTGTTTTGAAATTAAACTTTTCATATGTGGACTGGAAATATGTTGGCAGTATCAACAAGAAACTCCTGTATATTCACTGTGCTTGGTGAGCAAACTGATCATGATAAAACATAGTGCATCCTCTTCCAGCCTTGCTACTCACCTGTTCCTCCACAGTCCACAGCTGGTTAAATGTGTCAGGCTTGCTCGAATGACATAACCTCCCCCTGATCATCTGTCAGGAAGACACGAGTGACAGACATGTTAAAAGACTGACAAGATACAAAAATAATGGGCACTCCTCCATTTGAAGAGATCGCCGCATATGAACTGCCTGGTGCACTGAATCTGTCAGTTCGACAGAGAATGCCGGGCTGTCAGATGTGACTGGAGATGTGCCATTGTGGGAAGATGGGGAAAAACAGCAACTCTTTTGACTGACAAACAAAATCCCTTTAGAATTCAGAGAGCGTAGTCTGGGAGAATGCAAATGCGCTTGCAAAATAAAAACGGGGGAAACGAAAAAGAAATAATCAAGCAGTTGTTTGCTCGGTGCTAAGTCCTTGGAGCCGTCTAATCTCCAGGATCAATTAAAGTGAAACCTTACTGCCCATACAATGAGGGAAGACACACACACACAAGCACGCGCACACACACACACACATATAACAAAGGCCAAGAATAAGTGGCAATCAGGAGTGGGAGGGGTGGACTCCTCATGTTTCCATAGATACCATCTTTTGTGCTCACATGTGCTGCATGCTTAACTCTGCCAGTAGGAGTGAGAATGGGGGAGGTGGGGTTGGAGGAGGCCGGGCGCAGTAAAAAACGGCAATAACCTGATGATATGTAGGGCACCTTGCAGGAAACCGGTGACTCACCAGCTACAGTTAGGAGAGCATGTAGCTGCACCAGCGCCTGGTTAATCCACTAATGATACACTGGGAGACAATTGTTTTCTTGCCGTTGTGATGACAGAAGTGGCTTATGTGTGCTGTAGAGATTATTTGAGCAGAGAGTAGAGGCGTTACCTGTGATTGCCTGCCGTTCTCAGGGGCGTCACTAGTGGGCAGAGAGGAGTACATGGTGGAGGGTTCGCCTTCCTTCTTCGGTTCCACAGGACTTTTTGGTCGAGCAGGCAAACCTGAGGGGAGGAAATGAGCAGAATTAGCATTTTTGAATTATTTTAAAAGAATCTAAAATTTCAAAGAATCTCCCTGGACTCTATCTTGATGAAAAATTGCAGGAGCTACAAGATAAAGACAAATAACTTCTTTAGATTACAAATAAGATTTCTTTATTTCTACATGCCCTTGTCGAAGATCAGCTTCAGCCGCCTGGTTTTGCGTTTCTTGTCACAGAACTCCCTCTCAAAGTCGCCCAGGCCTGAGGTGTATTGCTCCCACGCAATATCAGGCAGCTGGACGACTCGCTGGGGGCAGGGCAGGCCCAGATTCACCTGAGGGTCAGCAGAGTCAGGGGTCAGAATCTGTCAATAAGTGACCTTATGACCTCCGTTAACCTTACTGCGGTAAGGTCAGAGAGGCGAGGGCAGGAGAGAAACAAACACTACTTTGGCAAATTCAGAGACTTGTTATTATGCATTTTGTGTTATTTGGATTTTGCCAGCTTTTTGTTTATGTTTTAAATAACTTTATTCCTTGTTTTTATGCCTTTTTGTAAAGCACTTTGTAAGCTTTTCTTTTAGAGCCCTGCTCTGAAGTCCAGTTACTGCTTAATACAATTAAGATGGCCAGGCATTACTATTTGTATTTTATAGGTTTGGCCCCCAGTTATATCACTGATGTCTTAACCCCTTATGAGCCGGAGCGCAACTTTAGATCCATGAGTAGTGGCTTTCTGGTCATTCCTTTATCTTGATTTAAGACCAGAGGTGGGCAATTGTGCCGAATATGCAGGTTTTCATTCCAACCAAAGACACCCGTCATTTTCATTATTTTGTGTGCACAATTTCATAATTTGTGCAAACAAATTAATTAACACATACCCACAAGTTAATAAAAAAAGTGGGGATGAGTTATCAAGGCATTACCTACTGACAAGACTTGCCATGCAACACATTACTAAGACACAACTGATGACTGACATATTGAGAGCTAGTGGGCTCTACTATCATCAATATGCAAGCTTGAGGGATGTTACAGAGTATTGGTCAACAGGCAACACCAAGTCTCAGAAAGGGATTGGTGCAGTGGCACTGGCTCTATATATATATATATTTTTCTAAACATCTCTTTATTGAATTTTCAAAAGGTTCTGGTATACATAATACAAGATCATCATATAATATACAAAATATAAAACTGCCCTCTCTTTTCCCAACCCCCTGATCTCTCCTACTCATCCTCCCAATCCTCCCCACCTCCCAGTCTACCCCCAGTCCCATCCCAGTGGGCTACAACTGTACTGGCTCTATATATTAACTTATTACGTGCGCACATTGTATGTCTAATTACACACTTTTTAATGCAAATTGTGAGCATTATTTATATATCATGTGCACACAATAGCATGTTGTGCGTGCAAGTTAATACTTCGTTATCACCAAATAAATTTTTCCCCACCAGGACAGGCGCTCCTGGGCTCCACACTCTGTGGTGTATCAAGGAGAAGAGTCTGTATTTTTGTTACCCGTTTCTGCAGCTGCTCCACAAAGCTGATGGGGTCAGTGAGTGCCTCTCTCTGGTCGAGCGCCAGAGTCTCCAGGTCCATGATGGCCTGCGTGCGCTGGGCCTCAAGCACCCCAATGGTCTGCAGCAGTCTCTGATAACTGACACAGAGGGGAGCGAGGTTAGACACGACTGGAAGGAAGGGACCGCTTACATTATTTAACCTGACACTTGCCATGCAGCAGCGCATCAAACTTTTAGACCCCGGACCATGCATAATTCAACTGTGGCGCTGATGAAGAGGTGTGCTGCCATCTGTTTCACCTATTTTCTGAGGAATGTGTTCAGGGCGTTAGTGAGGCTGAAGGGAAATTATCACAAGCCACCAGACAAACGCTGGTAAAGTTTGGCTGTTCTGGAAAGCTTATCAAGTCTACAAGCCACTTTGGCAAATGCCTAACTCACTCTGAGGTGCTTTTCTATTGGAGAAAAACAATTACCTCATGTATTTGTCAAAGTGTAACCCACCAGGCACAGTGGCTGGTAAATAATAAGTTAGTTGCCCTGGTAAGAGAAAATACATTAAAACATTTGGCCTGATCAATAAATGTGCACATCCACAGTCAGATTTCATAGCAAATATCAAAAGCATTGCGTGACAAACACTCGGGCTTTGCAGTGTTTAAGGAGACTTCAGTGCTGGAGAAGCCTGACCTTTCCACTCACACCCTCAGGGGCAATAGAGGAACTGCAAACTGAGCTCTGAATGACTAAGTGTGGTATTGACTCAGAAGCCTTACAGTGCGAGCTGCGGTGGAGGAATCAACAGGAACATTACGGCGTTCCTTCATAGCCTGGTCTCTATAACCTCATGCAGGTGCTCAGTGAGGCGGAGTGGATCAATCTCCCTTAACAGGACATGAATGAAAATCAATGCACAGGACACAATTCATTCAGTAGCTGCCAGTGTTTCTAAAATCCTACACGATGAAGCCAAACGTTCAAGCAAGTCAACTGTGTTTAACCTCATATCCCTTCATCAGCATTCAGACACGTCCCTTTACACTGTGTGAGGGCCTGCTGACCTTGTACCATGTGTCATTATGTACTGTGTAACTACGCGCATTTGCTGTTTTGCTGAATGATTCTGATTCAAATGTCTGATCTCTGCCGCAACAAATAGAAACTGAAACTTGCAGACTCTCTCAGATTAATAGATGATCTGTACATTAATCTGTCCTAGGGATATAAGGACTTGGCTTTGCTTCTCAGCACTCTGGCATCCCTCCAGGTGTCCAGGGACATGCCTGGTGTTCCATTGCCACCTACTGGGCCCAAGGTCCACTGCCAAACACCGGTGCCAAATGAAAGGATAGCCAGTAGAAGAGAGTTGCTATGTCAAAGCCATAAAGGTGCTTGCTTTTTGAAAGCTTAAAGTGATTGAGCCAGAGGGAAATGTGTTGAAATCCATAACGCTGTAATACACAAACATAAGCCGTCATCTACACACATCATCAATGAAGTCAGTGTCAATTCACCATATTCAACAACCTAAAATGCCCAGTCATGCTTCCGTAAAAATGACTCCTCACTGCATTGATTTGAGCCTTCAAAAATCCTCTTACTCAGCACAACCAAACCTTGGCATGGCACAAAAACTTCAACTGATCAAATTACCAGGCAATATGAGAGTAGTGAAATCCTATTCTAAAGCAATTCTCCCAAATCAGAACCTCTCACTAATACTGGCATCTAACGGATGACAAAGAGGTCTCAACTGAGGACGTCTCCAAGCCCCAGAAGCCCCCGCTCCCCCTCCTGTGAAGATGCTACACGGATCAGCTGACCGGCCACAGCACAGTTAGCAGAGCCTGACTGAGCGCAACATGGGACAACCTGTCCACTAGCATAAGGATACACACCCAATCCTATGTGACAAGTCCTCACAAAGCTATGAACATAACCTGACACTGAGAAATCCACTAACATGTCTTATGGTTTACTTCTAATCAAGGAATAGAGGAGAGAACAGAGGCAATCATCAAAGACGTTTTATCATCCAATCTCCTAGGGTTTCAGAAATCCAAAAATTGGCAGCTAATTCACACAAACACAGCACCAGATTGAAGGTGGAAATGAAATGTTTAACAAGATGTAAAACCCCATTATCAACTGAGACCGTGGCTATATTTACATGCACACCAATATTCCCTTAATAACTGAGATAATTATGTTTATGGGTTGGTGCAGGTAAATGGCGTGTGATGATGATTTTTCATTGTATTTAGGCCTACATTCAATCTTGTTCTAGCTGTGGTGGGCCACCACCACTAAATTAATCTTAAAAGAAACCTTAATGTGATATTTGTGATATTCCGATATTGAGGCATGTAAACATTATATGGCATTTTGAGTTGTTTTTCCTTCACCAGCGCAAGCTTGGTTTCCATGATCATACAGACCAAATAACAAGGAATATCCAGAATACTGTCTGCACGCAAACACAGTCAATAATGTGTTGGCCACAATAAAATTCATCCTCTGTGTATTAAACACTGACAAATGAGTAAACTGAAAAACAAATCTTGACCCTTGATAGAATTCTGCACTTGCAAAATATCAAAATATGCTTAGTATACATACATACAAATCCTCATCAACTCAACAGCACCTCCAGTTTATTCAAAGCCGCAGACCATAACTAACGCAATGATCACAGAATAAACTGATCAGTACGTGTGTTCAAAGACAGAGCTACATCAACAGAAGGAGAAGAGACAACAGAGAACAGTATCCCTGGGGGGGGGGGGGGGGGGCGGCTCCCACATACTCTTTGTTGTGTTTAAGAGCCAGGTGGTCGGACTCAAAGTAATACACGTCTGGTTCCTCCTCCTCCTCCTCCTCCTCCTCTGCAGTCTGGCTGCGTGTTGGCTCCTTGCTGGTCCCGGCCTCTTCGCCCTCCACAGCCCCACTGTCCACACAACCTGCCCGGTCCCCAGGAGCCACAGAGGCCCGCTCCTCACTGGAGGGGCCCACAGTGTCCGAGGGAGCGGGCTCCTCCAGCATGGGGCAGTCCTCCTCCACCACCACCTCCCCTTCTTCCCTCAGGGGACCATTGTCTCTAGGAGGGGAGCTGGGCTTGGGGGAGGAGGTTTTGCCACCAGTGGCAGCCCTCCTGGGTGAAGTCCGCAGGGTGTATCTGTGTTCGTGGGGCTCTGTGAAAGAAGGGGGTGTGCCGGATACTGAGGGATTGCATCCTGGCTCTGTGGGGGAAGGGGTTGGTGCTAGTGGGGGTGTGGTTTCTCCTGAGTTGCTGTTGTTGTTGTTGTTGATTGGGCTATTGTTCACGTTAGTGGCGGTGGAGGAGGAGGAGGTGGAGGCAGTAGCTTCCTGAACCGGTGTGGGCGGCCGGCCGTTGGCACTGCTCTCACCCTCTGTCACTTGCTCCTCGTGGGCCAGACACACAGACTCGCCCACCACATCCACCTCTGCCTCCTCCACCTCCTGCTCCTTGGCCACTATCAACTCAGGGACAGGATCCTCTGGAACAGCCTCCGATGTCGGCGCAGGTGAGACCGGCGATTCCCCTGAGCCACTGACCTCCGTCTGCCCAGGGACAGAGTTTCTACAAGGCACAATGGGGTCAGGGGATGAGGGAGCCCCCGCCTGGCTACCGTTGAGCAGCGAAGGGCAGTTGGTGGCAGAGGTGGGACTTGCGCTAGGCTCTCCAGTGAGCGTGCTAGGTTCCTTATCCTCTGTTTTAGTCTCTCCAAGTCCGTTAGAGGCCTTGTGAGCGTTTGGGGGCTCGGCTGCCCCGTAGCACTCCACATGACCATCCTCTGCCTCACCCTCCTTCACCTCACCTTCCTCTTTACCGAGGACAGGTGAGGCGGGGGCTGTGTTAGCAGAGTTTTGGCTGGGCAAATCTTCACTGCTGCTGTCCTTGCTGGGCTCTGGGACAGAGACGGGACTTTCAGATTTCAGAGGCTGAGGGTCCTCCTCAGGTCCCTGAGACTCTCCAGAACGAGAGCACCGCTTGGCCCTTTTGATTTGAGGAGAGGCATCCCGCGCCCCTTTCCCTCTCTCACAGTTCTCGGACTTCTCTGGACCAATGTCCTTTTCTGAACAGGACATGCCCCGCTTTCTGGAGCTGGTCCATTGCTCCCCCTCGGCTGAAGATGCCTTACAGTCAGCTACCTTTCCCTGCAATGAGGCCTGCTGCTGGCTGTCCTGCTGGCTGTCCTGCTTTGTATCCTGCTTGGTGTCCTGCTTTGCGTCCTGCTTCGTATCCTGCTTCGTGTCCTGCTTGGCGTCCTGTTTCTTCTTGGGCGAGCGGGCCCTGGGCAGCGGAGACACAGAGGTCTCCTCTGGCTGGGCAATGCTGCGGTTCCTGAGGGTTCGACCACAAAAGTTCTCATCCAATCCATTGAGCCCCACTGATGACCTTGTGACGCGCGAGGAACGAGACGCGGCCATACTACGGCGGGTGCCTACAGTCTCCTCATCCTGGTGCTCTCTCCTCTGCGGCAGAATGTGGGCACCTGTAAAACACACACAGAGACACACTTTATTAGGCAATACATGTCCAATACATGTTTCCCTGTACAGCTCAATGGGCAGACCATGGCACTAATATTGCCAGGGTTAGGGGTCTGATTCCCACTGAGGCCAACCAAGCTAAAAATGTCTGCAGCTAAGGTACTCTAAGGCGCTTTGGATAAAAGCATCCACCAAAAAGCTTATGTTAAGTACTGCTTGGGTCATTTCTCAGCGCGCACCCAAGGGGTATTGATTTCTCATGTCATTGTAGCTAAGCAACACCTTCTGTCCACAGGCAAAACTAGAGGTCTCATCCCAGGCCTGTACAAAGGAAATACATTTAGAGGTGTGAGATGTTACATAGACGGAAGATAGAACGGGATACAATAGGGTCAACTCTTTCATCTAGCATAAAAGCTAGTTCAAAGAATCTCTTCGGACACTTCAAATGTCAGCACAGCTTTGAGGCTCAACTGTATGTGCTTCGTAATTGAAGAGACAAAGGTGACTAGAGTGCAATGTGCATTTTAACTGACAAAAACCCGAGAGACAAAATACCCTTTCCAGCCCTGTAGATAATAAAATGAGAGGGGGATGACCATGTTCTCTAAATCAAAATGGCCTGATCTAACTCTGACCTGCAGGTGATTTTCAGAAATGTGCACTACCTGCCTCACAACCAAAAATAGCCAAATAAACTGTGTCATTCTGTGTACAGAATATGCATGTATGCGAGCAGGGACAGTTATTTTGTGCCTGCAAAGAATACCAGTTATTCTTTCGTGCAAAGAAAAAATATGGTTTACTGATTACCGACACATCACACAGTAGGCTGTTTATCTCTGTATAACAGGTGTGCCAATGGACCAACAGCCTGCTATCCTTCTGCAACTTATCAGAATATAACAAAATTGAAATACTCGTACAACAAGAAACTTACAGGCTTACAGTGTGAGCAACTATATAGGCTTAGGACATGATGATTAACTTCCTGATGCATTTTAAAGCACAACAAATCTCCCCAGACTTGTTCTGTGTGTTGCGGAGGTATCCTGTAGATAGAGTGTATTGTGTATTGCTGTGCACAGTATCAACACTATGTATTAGAACAGGAATCTTGGCTTACAGTGTGAACTGCCATGTAGGCTTAGGTCCAGCATTGCAAATTAACACCAGCAATCAGCAAAATGCTGGTAAAGTTTTTCCCTGGCTGAGAAGTTAGTGTATTCTACCAGCCACTCTGGCAAGTAGCCAATCATTATTTGGAGGTCTTATTATATTCTGAATAATCTCTTTGGCAGATAAAACAGTGAAAGTACCTGGTAAAATTTGAGATTGTGGCTGGTGGACAGGAAAGTTATTTTCCTGCCTTGCTTAGGACATAACGATTAACTTCCTGGCATGTTCTCAGTCGCAAAAAAAAACCCTCCCCCAAACATGTTCTGTGGGCCGCTGAAGTATCCCGTAGATAACAAGAGGTCATGGCTTCATCTCATAAATCTGACAACAGAGGACAATAAAATCGAGCAGGTATTAAAGTGACATTCAGGGGGAGAATGATCTCACTGTTGTCCTTTCACAGGAGATGAGACACGGCAGCCCATTGTAGAGGACAGAAATTATAGCATCAATTAGCACCGTGAACGCAGTGCCCATTTACATGAATTCCTGCTACCTCAATCTGTGAGCCTACCTCTGCCAAAGCTGATTTAAAAGCTCTCAGTTGCCTTTCCTGGAGCGAGCCTCCCTTTTCCTACATTGTGCTACCACAGCTACAGCAAAGCCAGAGGCTACACTAGCAACGAATACATTTTGATAATATTCCTAGTGGGAGCTAAGATAATAGTCACCTGGAACAGGCACTACCACATGCACATATTACTCACACTCCACTAAAGACTCAAGCTGAGAAAGCTAATGTGATTTGACCATGCATAAAATAAGGGAGAGAAAGAAAAACAGAAAGGGGGGGACAGGGGGCAGGTTATTCAGACTGAGCACTCATCCTTAGACTCAACACGACAAAACTAATTAGGCCTACTCATCTGAGGTGCTCTCAAAAACTAGAAACCTAATCACCACTTGACCATTCAGAAAAGTATCAGGGTTACAGTTAAGATGAATAACCTTATAAGAACCTGAGGTTTGTATACAGTGGTCTAGAATTTGGTCAAATATACTCTCAGTCACTTCCTTGTCACAATAATTACCATGTGGGTGGCATAGCTGGCAGTGCCTAATAATTTTCAAACAGCAGCCTGTATGACTGGCTGTTAAGAGGGGGTGACAATTATTTTCCAAATTTGACTATCTCAGTTCAAGCTCCTCCTGACGGTGGCAGGGCTAATAAACAGCCAACTGATTTGAAATTACTGGGGTCTCCTTGGCTAGTCTGTGAAACATACATTACAGCATTGGTTCCCAAACCTTTTCATACCATGAATCCCAAATAGATGTGCTTTAGACCACAGACCTTCATTTGATAAAGGATTTGTCCCACATCAAGATTTCTGTTGTCTGTCTCTACTCTAGGTATAACAATATAACAGTAATATAATATATACACATATAGTATATATAATATAATGGTGGACAGAGTAGAGATTCTGACATTATCTCACTGTGCTAACTTCTAATGAATGAAATAACAGTGAAATTACACTATCCCTTACTTTGTTGGGGACATCCTAGCAAACTGGTTCAGGAATTCCTGCAAGGACCTCTCTCTGTTCGAGTACTATTGCATTACAGCACGTTAATGAAAGTCTTCACATTATATGTTGCATGACAGTCACTTGTTCTGGTCTACTTGTGTCGCAACTGAGCCTGGCATATTGGTTGAGAAGGACGTACCGTGCTGACAGGCAGGCAAACCGTAAACACAAACTTTTAAAGCCCAAAATGCAATGTGTCAAACCCAACATATATGTTATGAATCAATGCAGCTAACTGGGTACAACCTTCAAGATATGACAGAAAGTAATTCTCAATCAAGCAACTTCCTGTTCTCTAAAGCGCGTGTTTAGTTGTGAACTATGTTAACACGTGCTGGTTACAGTAACATTAGCCCATCTGACTGTCACTAATTTTCTCAACATGAATGAAAGACAGTTTACCCAGAGATTTGGAACCGTTAGCTGTACGCAGAAGTAAATACACACCCAACAACCAAAGTATGTAGGCTATTGTTGCGGACTGGGAGAGCAAAGTGGCAAACTAGCTAAGCTAACGTCCGTAATGGATCTGTCCGTGATCTTAGGTTGAGAAAAATATGTTACCCAACGAATGATAAACAAACAAGCTGTGAAGTATCTTTACCGTCGCGCTGGACTAATCATATCCGCTGCTGACCTGTAGTAAAATACTTCCACAAGGCCCGAAGGCAACACAAAATCCACGAAGTTGTGTTGATAAACATACCGATGAGTAACGCTCAAATCCCAACCGCCTAGCTAACCAGCTGCCGCGAGCCCAACGCCGACAAAGTTGGAGGCACGAGGATGCAGTCAAACTAACTAGACTAGCGTAGATAGTGTTGCAACTGCACGTGCCACTTGCTAAGTTAACGTTACTTTGCAGCAGGTGAACCTCAAAAGTTAACTATTAAACTCCAGCGAGATTGGGGAAAACAACCCTAATGTGCACATAAGCTGGTGAGCAAGCTAAACGTTAGCATGGACCAACTTCCATCCGAACATTACTTGACCTAGCTTGTTGGTTAGCGAGCTAACGTTAGCAAACTAGCTAACTTAGCTGAATAGCTAAATATAAAACGTTAACGAGACACCAAGCTGCAGACTGTTGCACCCACGAAATTCAAGTAATAACTTACACGCATTGCTTCTAACGACATAACGTAAGAGTACACTGACGCGTTAGCTAGCTAGTTTTCTGTGAACGACTAGTTAGCCAAGTTGGCTAGCTTAGCTTGTCCATGTTGGCTAGTTTGCTTGTTAACTGCATCGAGTAGAAAAGAATCGTGGCGATCTGCGATGTATCACATTTAGTTAACATTATAATGTCAGTTAGTAACGTTAGAATTCAAGCTAGCTAGCTAGACCACTGATACAAATGGTACATCTAACAATATTTGATTATATGGAGAGCGAGTGAATAGCAACTAACGGTACGCCGACGTTTATATTTGAAGTGTTGCGTACAGAAACAAGTAGCATGGTTAGCAACTAAGCAGTAGACAGGTAGCTAGTTAGCTGCTACAGCTAGCCGCAGAAGGCTAATGTTAGCTAGCCCGCTAGCTGATTGTTCGGCGCACAACTTTGCCGATGCATTTGCGTACTGCGAATATGCCGGTCATAGTCTTTTTTGGTGAGCAAATAAACTCAAGTTTTATCATTGGTTGTATTATACACACCAAACTAGACGTTCACTGTTAAAATGGCTTTTGAAGCTCAAGAATTACACATACCTCACTTCCGTAAATTTGCTGCTCATTCGGCAGCAGCCATGTTTTCAATCCAGTCAACTAGTCGGGGTGTGTGAGCCGATTCAGCCGCGCTCATCAAAATGCAACACTGTACAGTACATTTTTGCCCCTGTCAAGAGTGCAATGTGTCAGAGACTGGTCGATGTCATCTCATTTAGGTGATGATGAGAGTACACAGCACTTTTTTAAGATGGGTAGCACACAGTGTAATAGGTGTTTCTTAATTTGACCCCTTGTTTATCATCTTACAACCATTCATGACATACCAAAATAAGCAATGGGTGACAAAATCAAACTATGATCACAATGTTCAACATGTTTTCATCAAGTTTTAATAGTGTCAGCCAGCAAAAATCAGGATAGATTTTTAAGTCAGGAGACATCCATATGCAATATGGAATTACAGTACAGCATTCTTTGTTTACCCCTATCAGTCAACACATTAAGCAACACCATGCCCATACACAGAAATTAATGCCTTTAATTAGATTGCTGCTGTTGATGATGCTGATTACATACCTCATTATGTATTCTGTAGATGTACAATTTAGTGAAGATAGTTGCAGATTTTGTGATTGTGTGCACATTTTATGAGCAGCTTTGCATTTACATGCAATTACATGTGATGTTCATTTGGGTTTTAGTTTGTGTGAATAAGTGTTATCAAAGCATGCATTCTTAACAGACTCTGCCTGCCACATATTTTCTACAAAAAATCTATTAACATCATAGTAAATCACACCCTTCAGGGATAAATAACCAAGTGCTGAGACTCTTGACCCACATACTATCAGTACTGGTACATTCAAATACAAACCAGACGTTTGCGTGAGCATGCCACTTTGCCAGCCTACAGAACAGTGCAAAACACAAAATTCATTCCTGAGACTACTTAGTTTGTAATTAGTCCCTTGATAACCTTATGATTTTTGCCGCTTGAAGAAAGTGTCAGTTTGCTCTTGTTACGGTTCATTGTACAATATTCTCTTACAACAGGAAAATCATGTCAATATCTACAGCAAGATGCATTGTGATTAATCACTATTAGCAACACAAGACACATGGACATATTTGCTCATTTGGTCAAGAGAAAAAGAAACGTGGCATTCAATGGAATCTTTAGCTGCACATTAATTTAAATGCTTGGTTCTGGAAACGTCCCGACACATGAATACTACAGTGCTAATAGAAATTTAAGAGATCTTTATACAGATATGTACAACATGACAAACCTTTTCAGACATGTTTATTCCCTCTGTCAGTTGTCAAAGGCTGCCATGTAGTGGTAAAGATGAGGTCCTTTGCTTGAATGCTTTTGAAATAAAAGTCAAGTGCAAAATAAAAGGCTTTTCATTTCGTAAGTGTTTTTTGTTGTTTTCTCTTGGGCGCTTTGCTAAACTGAGCGTGTCTCCACCTCTATCTTCTCCTCTGACTGCGACGTTTCTGCTTCCTGGTGGCAGATGCTGGGCCGAACCGTCACCACCGGACCTCCACCGTGGATCGAGTGGAGGAAGTTCCACGTCTCCTCAGAGATCTGCCCCGAGTCGGCTCCTGCAGGGTCGGTGCAAACACACACTTAAATATCACTACTGTCTACATAATTCATAGCTCTTCCAGTTCTTTGTTGTGTAGTTCTTTGTTTATTGTTGTCATTTATTCTAATATAGTTTCCTACTTGTCCCAGTTACAATCCCTGAACCAAGATTTGAAACTATATCTTTCTAGAACAGCGAAGCAGATAAATAATCAAAAAGCTTTGTACCTTGTTTGAGTGTTAAATGGCCGTTCTTGTTTATTGCAATCTTGGAGTTATCGATTGGCCCCGGTGGATCTTCAAAAAGATGAAAGATAAGAAATTCTCATTATTACATACTGTAGTAACATGCATACCTAATCTATTCAGAGGTATATTTTCAATGCCAATTGTTTTTGAGTGCAATTATCCTTAATGTCAAATTTTTTAGTCACATTATCAAAGTAACTCTCTACACAGGGAAAACAAATATTGAAGGAGCAGAAGTTATAGGAAAAACATGTTTGTAGATATTCCAGATGTAAGCTGTTTTAGATATCACAATACAAAGCAAGAAAAGCAAAAAAAATGAGGACAAGTGAAAGAAAACTGAATATATTTTGACGCTTCATTTTGCAGTAGCAGCAGGCAAACTTGACTCGGGGGACTAATGCATGCTCTTTGAAGATAAATCAAGAGAGGGAAAGGGACATTTACAGTTTCCTCTGAGCATGAGCAATATTTGGTAACCAGAAAATTTGTAAATTCCACATGAAGAAATTATCTTCTCCCATCCATAAAAAATGTATATTTGACTTGACACGTGCCATTTGTTTTAAAAAGTAAATGTGATTTACACAAAATGAAAATAACTTTCCCATGATAAATCATCACCGTCCAGCAGATATCAGATGAAGGTGCTACTGTCAAGTGGGAAACATTTAGCCTTTTAAACAGCCATTAAGGCAGGGTTAGGGGTGGAGAGGCAAGACCTGTGTCCACTCACCATTGTCCTTTCCTTTGACAAAGCCCTCCCACTCACGAAACCACTGCATGCTGATGCAGTATATGACCACTGGAGACTCCTCCTCCTGGAACGCCTTGTTCAGCTACAGGGACGGAGCAGGGGGAGGAGAGGGAGAGAGAGGAAATGGGGGAGGAGTGAGTGGAAGAGCAAAGAGAGAGGAGAGAAGCAGGAGGAGATGGGGAGGAGAAACACGAGGGGGGAGATGGAAAAAAAAAATTTAGTGAGGATGAAAGGATTGAGAGGAGAGGAGATGGAAAACCAAATCAATTCTCTTTGGTAGTTATTACAATTAGAAGGCAGTCTAACACAGCACTTCAACAATTTCATCCTTTCTTGGAAACGACACAATCCCTGCTCCTCTTGTTAGCTTACATCTGCCTATTGAAGCTCTCTCTCTCTCATGTATACACAGACACACAACACATCTCTCCTTCTACACAGCCATTGTGTAAGTGGGCAGACCGGGCAGACAATCCCAGCTGCATCTGTCCCAATGCATTAATGATAAGGCTTTCATCAGGCTCACACCTCTCATCTCCTGCCGGGGTGAAGAGCACCAGCACAGGCAGCCTATCAACTGGTTAAATAGACTGGAGAATAGGCCTATACACACCCTTGAGCACTGGCTGCACACAGGCTCACAGACACACAATACATTATTATTCACACCCGTTTTTTACCTTATCTGGCTAAAGCTCTGTCTTCCCCACTGCTCAGACAGCCATTATTATAGCTGTGCTGGTATTTGTATGGAGAAAGGGGCTTACCCGGACAAACATGTCAAGCTCCGTCTTGCGCCGTTTCTCCAGTTTCTCGATCTCAGTCTGGCACGTGTGGCAAACATACAGGTGGTTGACGGCCGGTCCGCCTCCATACCTACAGAGACCAGTCCACATTTACTCTTTCAACTTTCACAGCTGAATTCAAAAGTACAAAAGGAAGTGGAAGTATAACTATAAGGACAATAAGCAAGGGGAGATCTGGAAACGCTTAAAGCCCCAAGCCAATCTCTAGCTACCTGCTGTAAAGGTGATCCCACACGTTCTGCGGCAGCATCACTACCAGGTCATCAATGAACGCTGCTTTGTTGGGCGGCACACCTGATAAAACACATTAAAGTAATTATCCATAAGACATCAACAGTTACCACCACCATGCTGTAACATTTCAAACGTAATGGTTGTGTGCAGAGTAATCAAACAAAATACAAATCTGTTATGGATAGTGTGAGTCAGGCATTGATCTGATCACTTTGAGATATGATCCAGTGTTCGAATTGCTATGATGTTGAATAAGCGTTAGTCCCTGAGAAGCTGCAATAGGTCCACCTCTTCCTCCCTCATCAAATTTGGTCCCCCCTTTTCTCAATATCCAAACCTCTGCCCTAGCACAAAAATGGAAGTGCCTACTGTCTACGATTTAAACTCATTGTAGTCAATGGACAGTAAAATTAAGTACAGTTAAAAGTAACTGTTATCTTATTTAATGCTTTATCATCACCAACTGGCAATGATATGAGCATGAAAGTGAGTCTAAACTGTAATACTTGCAGATTTGAAGAGACAGAACAACACAACTGGCAATATCTTCTGCTTCAAATCAATCAGGCTTTCATTGCACTGACATTATTTTCCATTTATCTACTTGTCAAGTCAATTATTATGTGCCAGCAGGTGCACAGGAGGAAACAATCCGTAGGTGCTTATTTGCGCTAGATGAGACGATGTTCTCCACAGTCACTGTGGTCTATCTGACAGCGGTGCCATAAATTAACTGTTTTTTCATACTTAATTTTAAATCCCACAAGTTTCAGGGCCTTGTGAATAGGAGCCTGAAAAGAAATAGAGTGTGATTGGCACAAAAACCTTTCAGAATCCTTCCCTCTCCTCTATTGAGAGTATCATCCACACAAAGAGACGTCAAAAACCCCTTTGAAGTCTGCTATGTTCTGCAAGGAATACGCTACAGTCTTTGTCAAAGTCATAAATCCCTGGCAAAGATCAAAAGCAAAAACTGTGCTAAGGGAAGGGATGTCTTGCAATTTCTCCGTCAATTGTTTTTATGCGTGGGGCAGGGAGAACAATCCCTGGTCATCTTGACCTCTAAGTGGTTTCAGCATGAAGAAGACGTGGTCTGCCTGGCATAGTTACCTCCATGGGAGCAGAGGAAGTCGTCGTTGGAGATGGGCCCCGGCTCGGCGAAGGTCTTGAACTTGTTGAGCCACTGGCGGGAGACGTAGAACTGCAGCAGGCTGGGCTCCATCATGTTGAGCAGCCCGGACACCCTCCTGCGCTCTTTCAGTGCGTCCTCGTTGCTCTTTCTGCGACAGGACAGAGCAGACGACAGATCAGTTACTGCTGCAACCGAGTCACCAAAGTAAGCTTCAAGTTTTGAATATCAAAGGCTAACAACTTCTAAAGAGCTCAGTGCATTCTAAAAATCACACAGGGATGAATGAGTTCTTGTTTACAATTGTGTTATAAACGACTACCACAGTGATGAGTCTTACTTGTAGAAGAGCACATAAGCCTCAGCGTTCTGGACACAGGACTCTGAGACCTCGGTCACACTTTGGTCATCAAACTCGTACCACAGATTGTTGAGGTCGTTCCTGCAGTAAGCTATGTAGTGGCCACCTGGGATCAGACAGGGGAATGAGTTAGACCAGCAATCATTAACTTAACAAGTACATGTGAAATCCTTCTAGAGGCCGGTGAATGTAGGGTATTTATAGTACGCTGTGCCAACTCATGTGACTCCCCCAGTTTGGGCAGAAAGGGGGAATGGCCATGCCTACTCACTGCTGGCGGTGCCGTGGTGACAGATGACGGACAGCAGGTCATAGCTGGTGGTCTGGGCAGAGCTGTCTTTGGCCAGGAAAGGCTGCAGGTCCAGGCCCTCGAGGGGGAAGGACACGTGGGTGCCTATCTTGGTAGAGAACATCAGCTCGTGCCTGAAGCGCTTCAAGTGGATGCACAGGATCTGGAGCAGAGGAACACACAAAGAAGTATTATTTCAGAAAGCCTGGGTCTGAAGATATAGGGAAACATAACCTTTGGATTTCTTCTTGCAGACATGAAATGCAATTCAGTGCTGGAGTTTTCTGTATACCTCTGGCAAACTTTGCACTTTGCAGAATTTGACTCCATTTCGTAATCTGAGAAGAAAAAAAGAATATGGGCAATCATTAAAGAGACTGCCGATTTTTCAGTTCATCTAAAAAGATTTAATAGTCATGGTTCAATATTCAGCAGAGGCACTAAAATTTAAGTACTCACTTCTTGCACTTTTCGCAGCTATACATGTTATCCCCTGGAATACATCAAACAAAACACTCAGTCAAACATTCATTCAGACATCAATATTAAAACAGGCATTAATATCTATAGTGGTAGAACAAAGCGACGTCCACTTGCTCACCTTTTAGTTCGTCCCTGGCAAAGAAAGCTGCAAGACAATCTTGTAGTGTAACCACTGGACCCCAGAACCAGCTGAAAATAGGAGTAGACACAGGAATAAGCTTTAAACATAAAGAAGACAGTAATGTTAGATGTGGAAGTTGTCAGAAACGAATGATGTCTGGAAAGGTCAGAAGTTCGATCCCAGCAACAGCCATGCACCCTGTCCTTAAGTGACACTGGACTCCTACCTGCTTACACAACAGTGTCAGCTAAATGGCTGAAATGTAAAAATGTAAATCAACAATGTCACGAACATATTATTAACGTACCTCTTGATGTATTCCATGACGAAGGCAATCCAACCCTGCGGTGCATAAGCCTCCCCACAGGAGCCGGCTTTTACCAGCGAGGTCTGGTGGGTGGAGGAGTGGAGCTTGGCCAGGTCTTCCTTCCCTGGGATGGGCAGCGAGATATCCTGGAAGTTCTCCAGGGTCACAGACACCTGACAGACACAGCACACGCAGACAGTAAGCACTCATCTTTCTGTGGATAGCGACTACTAAATGGTCAGATTTCAAGGTTCCTACATAAATTACAAATTAAAATTCCACATCTAAATTTGCCCATAGGCATGAGTGTTGTATAGGATGGTATGATGGATAGGATGTATATGATGTGTATCTATGTAGTATGTACAGTATATGACATGTATATGATGCTATGTAAAGCCCTTTGAGACATGCTTGTGATAAATGGCTATATAAATAAAACAACACTAGACTACAACTACACTAACAGTGTTATGTGAACACCAGGGCTGAGCAACACAATTTGTTTTTCCACAATGTTCCATACTTTTCTGTGTAAATCCCAAACTTTTCAACACTTGGGAAACACTGGAAATGGCTTGGGACAGAATGCCACTTTCTCTTCTTGTGTGCAGTTTCATACTAGTGTCCCTCTCAGCTTTCCGATTGTCTCAATGAAGAACCAAAAAATACAACAACAACAATTTTTTAGTTGACGTCAACACTCACCCGATCACAGGTGAGGCACTGAACTGAGCTGACAATGGTCCCGTCGAACACATCTGAGATGACACTGCGGTATTTCTTCTGACGCTTGTTCTTTGGCGGGTTGAATGTGGTCACTGCTGTGGACAGGGAGACAGAGAGAGAGGGAATAGATTCAGAGATTTATTCCAACAGATACATCACTTAAATCTGGGATTAGTGTTTTGTGCCCCAGGCATGCAAGAGTCAGCAATGCTAGACACTGGACAGAACTACCTTAATATGACCCTGACCTTTTCAGCCTTCAATCTGGATATGACCACTTCTGGTTATTCAGAAGCTTTCACTTGCTACTTAGCCTGTGCCAACAGTTGCTTAATACCTTTCTTGTGCACAGAGTTAAGGTTGGGCCAGCCAGAGGAAGCTTTGGGAGGGCTGCTGGACATTTTGGGAATGTGTCCTTCCATGGGGACGGGACTCTGTGGTCTTGTGGTGCTGGACACTTGGACATCCGGGAAGGAATCTGGTGGAGAGTGGGCCAAATTTTAGTGAGTTTCAGAGATACGGTGCTGAATATCAAAAAGTAATTTGCAAGTTGTCTGGTTGGGCAATCAAGCAAATTCAATCTATTGATCGAGTATTACACACATACTACACATTACACACAATCAATGAAAGTATGTTTTGAATGTGAGCCAACATGTCTTGTCTTCTCCATATTTACCTGTTGTTCTGCCCTGGACCTTGATGGCTCCCTGGCTGCTGATAATGGGCGTGTTCTCAGTGGCCGTGTCAACATCTTTGTCCATGTCTGCTCCAGTGCCTCCACCACCAATTCCATTACCCCCAGAGCGGTACAGGTCATTAATCATGTTCTTCTCCTTCTGCCACTCCCGGTTAGCCTGGATCTCGTCTCGCTCAGGAATCAGCATCTCGGCCTCGTTGGCGTCTTCCATCAGACGGACGTCCCCGCTCACAACCTGCGCCTCGCTATCGGCCCGGTCGCTGCTGCCACAAGACTCACACGACTGGAAGTCATTGTCTGACTGGCTGTGGTTGTCCTCTTCAGGGACGTCGTCCATGGTGATGCCGTTCGACTGGTCGTCGGGTTCGAGCTGCGGCTCCTTGAGCTCCTCATGTAGCTGGTCCATCAGGCAGCGCAGAAACTCCTGGGAGTCCTGGAGGGATAACCACAGCAAGATTCACTTTTATCATTTATTATCTGTAGATGGGGCATAAATTAACTAGTCACTGTGGCCTGTGAACAAAAAAGTTAGTTTCCTGTCCCTGTCTAGAACATTCAAATTTCATGTAGGACTAATTCTTACCAAATACAATCAAGTTTGACAAACACAGCTGAGCTTTCCCAAAGCTCATTTTTCCAAATCACAAAGAACAACCACTTTACCTCCTTGTTTATCCCAATTTATTTGCATCCTACAATCTGAAACCAAATGCTCATGAATGAGTAATCAAACTTAATTAACCTCAGACATCCAATCTTCCACTCTAGCCAAATGAACTCTCCTCTCCCAGGACCTTGAATATTACTCCATTCATGGTGATGCTAATTCCAAGGCTGTGCAGCCCAGCATGGCATGACGAATGAATATTCCCCAGTTAACTCCGCTGAACAAACACTGGCAAGCCAAGAGGAAATGGGCCCCTTTATCATATCACTATTCAGGCTTGTAAATCCCTGATTTACAGACACTGGAGGAAGACCAGACTTGCTGCAGTAAAACATATTTTAAAATCCTTTATATCTATAATGCATAAAACCAAGTCCCAGATTGAATCAAATCAAGCAATTTACCTTTAAGTTTAGTGTGTGCATTTATGTGTGTGTGAAAGAAATTGTGTGAGAATCAGAGGCTGTGAGTAAGTAATTACTACGCAGTGGATTCCCTTTATCTGGCTGAGTGATTTGAGCTGAAGCTAATGTGATTTCTGTGTAGGAAGGAGGTTAGAGGGATATATGGAGTGGAAGAGAAAAAGGACGGACTGTATAAGCTCTGGGACAACTTTATAGGCTGGTTTGCAGAGCCATAATAAGCCTAGCTCAACACCAATTCATTCTCACAGGAAATTCTCAAAAGAGAGAACGTTTAGGGACAGACATGTTTTGTGTATTGCATGCTTTGTCTATTATATCCAAGTCATCCACTTATTATAAAAAGAAAACAAAAGTCAATATATCACCCACATATTTCTAAACACATTTTGGACACACACCCCATTGTCAGTTGAGACATGGAAACATTACACTAACTGTTAAATCATTAAAGTCTTATTTCCCACGCGTCCTTGTTTGCAAAAGGCAGAGGCAAAAACAAAACAAAAAACTGATTACTTCTCAAGATGTGAACAAAACAAAGTTGCTAAAAGAACACTGAGGATGTCTCCAGCAGTGAAGAGTGTCTCCATGCTTTGTTTACATATTGCAAGGCCACACATGCACTTAAATTGCACATTTACTTCACCATCTGGAGGACCCACCTGCTGGGAGTATCCTCTAAACATGGGGTTTATGGCCTTGATCCCCTGGAACAAGTTGGTCGGGACCACATAGGAGGGCCTGCAACACCACAAAACACAGCCTGCTTAAAGTATTATAAACACAATACACAAACACAAGTCCTAGGATACAACCTCATATAAAGCAGAGAGGGGAATTAAGACTAGCTGCTACAAAAATGCCACTAAATGTTGGCTGTGGTAAGTGTGTTTACTCTCCCAGCCACTTTGGCAGGTAACCAACCATCATTCTGGGATGCTATTCTAAAAGTCCTATTTGGCTGGGAAAATCATGAAAGTGACCAGTAAATTTTGGCTGGAAGTAACTGTGGCAGGTGGATGAAAATGTTTCCACCCCTTTAATATGTGCTCTCCATTCAAAGAGTGATGAGTGAGAAAAGTTAAAAAGTGAGAAATGCCAACCTGTTCTTGTGCCACAGGTCTGACACCAGTTTCTGGTAGCTTTTGCAGAGTGCTGGCTTCTTGTCCGTCCTCACCAGGCCGCCACATTCAAGAAAGAACTGTGTCAAGGGCGGGCTGCACCGGACAGAGAGATAAATATATCACAAGCGTTTACTGAACAATTAGCCTCAACCAGAGTTTTTCTTTGATTATCACCACCAAAAGGTTTCTGCTGCAGTGGCTATTCTGAAAACCTGCATATGTAAAAATAGTCAAAATGATGACAAATTCATATTTTAAAAACTTTAAGATGATCAGACCTCCAACAGACCTGGATAATGTTCAGCTAAGTGCAATTATGTGTTACTAGTGCAGTGCCCTTTCAAAACATGCCTGTTTGGAATGGGCCGATTGCTTGGCCTCTGGTATTGCTGCTTGCAGCTTTCTCAAGAACCACTCATTCAAACAACTTCACACTCGACACTGCACGTCCTTGGGTCCCCAGCAATACACCCGCCAAGTGTGAAGTAGATCGGACGAACAGTTCTTGAGATATGCGAAGGACACACATACAGACAGAGATTCCTTGCTTTATAGTATGATGTGTGACAGTTACTGGAATAATTTCCTGAAAGTGCATTTTAGATTACTTATGAACACATTCAAAGACATTAAGACAAAAAAAATGTATGTTGGCACCTGGCTGTATTCTGCCTTGTCTTATACCTTGAGGTCTGGAAATCATCTCATATTTAGTTTGTTTTTGCAGTGGCATTCATGGAGGTCACAGAAAGCAGAGAACGGCTATGATACTTAAGTGAAAATAGACAAGGAAATTTGAGGTTTACACTGAAGACCTCTAAATAACATTGTCTTCATCTGACAAGTATCTTCTTGATTTGTTTTATTTCATTAAGTTCATATTTCAATGATAAAGCAAAATCACAGAGGAATTGGCTAACGAAACAATACTCCATTTACAGCAGAAAGTTGAAGGACTTGGCAAATAGCTGAAAAGAGAAACTGCTGAGGGGACTTAATTTGAGATAGAACCTCTGTCTCAACTGATGGGATATTAAGTGGAAACGAATGTACAAGAAAAAGACAACGAAAACACAGAATGAATGAATAAGGCATGGAGTGGTTCCTTCCCTTGGCAAGAGAAAAGTCCTTCTGACTGAATAATGACCCGGCAGTAACCGAAAGAAGCAGCACTAGTACAAACAGACATCAAAGGAAAGTCCCAGAAAAAGGTCCCTCCTTCTGCAGCTCTATGACTCAGTCCCTCCTATTTTTGAAACTTGATTTAGATTGCAAATTTTGACCCACATCTTTTCCAATTTTATCTTATATCCAGACTAGGCATCATCAGTTTATTCTAATCTAAAAATTTTCCAGCCCCTTGGAACATAGTCATATGAGGGAACTTTGTAGGGCTTTGGTGTGCTTTGCAGTTCCAGAAATAATAATAAAAAAAAAAAAGCATAAAGGTAACAGCAGGCACAGGCTTCAGTAATAACATCGGACTCTGCAGTGGAGCCCAATTAAAGTGACCACAACAACAATCCAATCATGAAGAATGAATCAGAAATATTGGCAATCTAATAAAAACCCATGGCAGCCTGGGAGAGAAACAGTAAAGGGACACGCATAAAAAGAGACATATGGTGGAAAACAGGAAAAAGAGGACAGTAGAAGAGTAGAAAAAGAGGAGATGGAGAAAGAGTTGGAGTTCAGTTGGAGCAGAAGACCCTACAGGGAACTACAAAAGGCCATTTCTGCCGTCTCAAATGGTGCACTGCAGCAATTTCCACTGAGCCGTCGCTCTCTCAAATGAGCACAGCCGTGGTCATTTTTCACAGTCAACGAGAACAAGGCAGCCGGTGAAAAACAGCAAATGGCTACTGAAATGAAGCCTGTTGAAAGTGAGCCGCGGGTAGAAAAACACGTGGAGAGAGGCAGGGAGGTGACACGGGGTGAGAGGGCTAGACAGGAAGACAGGAAGGCGATGTCTCACCAGTTGGACAGCGCCTGGAGGGCAGCGTTCATGTAGCAGGTGTTGCCTATGTTCTTCAGTCCTGTCAGGCCTGGGAGAGACAGAAAAGGACAACTTTCACATACACACCAGGGAAATTAAAACAAGCCACCAGCCAAACGCTTGTAAATTTTGATTGCAGCTGGGAAGTGTCTGCTCTACCTGCCACTTTGGCAGGTAACCAACCATTGTTCAGAGGTCCTTTTTCCATTAAAAAAAAAAAAATCATATTTTACAGGGAAAGCAGACAGAGAAAAGACCTGGCTGGTGAATTTTGAAATGAGCCACTGTGGCCGGTGGACAAAAACAAAATAGTTTCCTGATCTGATACTGACACAGCATCAGCACCAGAGTGTGGATGCGTGCTGTTGTGCAAGAACAGCTGATTCATCCTAAGTGACCGACCTATTCCCTCGTGAAAGACACTAGTCTAGAGACGCTTATTTACTCCACTTCCCCATCATATGACCCGGATTTTTGACAAAAACAACCGAAGCAGTGACTGGTGCCAGAGCCTGAGCTACACCGCATGAGGTTTAACATAACATATGCCATTTGGTGGATGCTGCTCTCCCAAGTGCCTTGCAGCACTGAGTGAACACATTATTAGCATAGGTGGCTCCGGTGGGGACTGAACTGCTCACCCTTGAAGTGTTAGTGCCATGCTTTACCCACTGAGGACCAGTTTGTTTTCACGTTTTTAAGTTTTGTCATAATTCAATGAAAGTGTCATTTCATTTTAGTCAAATTTTTGTCATGTCACTGACTAAAATGGTATACAATTTTAATCAACAAAATAATAGCATGCTCAAGGAAGATATGTCTACTGCAGCATCTTTTAACTGTAGATTAGAAAAATTAGCACAACTGCATTAGTGTAGATTACATTTGCAACATTTAGGCATTTCCAGATATATTTGTTGATCTGGGAGCTGCACACATTCACACTGTGAGCTGTCTGATATTTCTGGGAACGCTGTCAAGAAACATGGATTGTGCTCGGCACGTTAATGCACATCTGATTGGATAATAATAAAGCATGTCTCCATGATAAACACACATTTTTGTTAGAATATTCTACAATATAAATAAACTTTGTTCTTTTCGTCATATTTTTGTCAATAATGCAATGAATAAAATTGTAATATTGTCATTGTATTGCTGCTGACCTCTGGTACGCAAGTCGTCCTCCTCCTCTGCCTCCATGTCCAGGTCTTCACAGCCACCATTAGGGGGCACTCTCAGAGAAGTTGGGCTCCCAGGGGTCCTGCTGTTCTCCTGGAGCAAAACAACACACACACACCTTATCATATACACCTTATCTAGTCAATGAATCACTGGGTACGATATGACTGACATTTCAAACAGTCTGACTGGTGGAGTTTATTATCGTACAGCTTCAATGCTTTGACTGGATCTGATAGCAGAGAACAGAGTTATGTAACTGAGCGATTATACAGTAAGAGAGGCCCAGAAATATTAACCCATTACAGACAACATAGATTTGCAGATAGCAAACTATAATACTGTATTTTATTTTTATTAAAATTATTATTATTAATTATTATTATTATTAATAATATAATTTATTTTAATTCCTTCATCATTTTAGGCATCTTGCTGCTGTTCATCACTTCACCTCTGTTTTATCACTCCTGAACTCTACAAAAGACAATACTGTGTAATAAAGCATGCTGACAAACAGAGGGGAGTCTAGTCCTTACTTGACTGGCGTTCTGTGGAGAGGGAAGGGGCTTGCTGTTGGCGAGGGGCGAGCGAGGGCCTAGTTTCCGCTCCAGGAACACCTCCTTGCCACAGGCGTAGCACCACACCCGCAGCGTGGTCAGGTTCACTGTCAGGTTGTGCCGTGTCTCCTGAACACAAAGTTGTAAAAAAGGTTTGTGAATAGGCATATCGGACTGTATAAACACAGGGAAACAACAAGACAATGTTATCATTTATCCAGGGAGGGTTGATAGAGCACATGCTCTTTTTCAGCAACACCCTGCTTCACACAAGCCAATCAATACTGCTGTTCTTGCAGAACCCTTGAGTGAGCAGTTTCCAACCAACTTTCTCTCTATCTCTCCCAGAATGACCTCCTGGACCCTCTTCAATCCGGTTTCAAGGCTTCTCACTCTACTGAGACTGCACTCCTTGCTGTCACAGACGCCCTGCACACTGCCAGGGCTTCATCCCTCTCCTCTGTCCTTGTCCTCCTTTACTTGTCTGCTGCTTTTGATACAGTTGACCACCAAATCCTTCTCTCCATCCTATCTGAACTGGGAATCACTGGATCTGCACACTCCTGGTTCGGATCCTATCTATCTAACCGCTCTTACCAGGTCTCATGGAGGGGATCTCTGTCCAGACCCTGCACTCTTAACACCGGTGTCCCTCAGGGCTCAGTCCTGGGGCCCATGCTATTCTCTCTCTATACTAAATCCCTCGGCCATGTGATCTCCTCTCATGGCTTCTCCTATCACTGCTATGCCGACGACACTCAACTCTACCTGTCCTTCCCCCCCTCAGATACACAAATTGATGGATGCATCTCCGCATGTCTCAAAGACATCAGTGCTTGGATGTCTGTGCACCACCTCAAACTCAATCTTGAAAAGACGGAGCTACTCTTTCTCCCAGAGAAAGATTGCCCTCTCACAGACCTCTCCATCTCCATTGACAACACTACTGTGTTACCCTCTCAGACTGCCAAGAACTTCGGGGTGATCCTGGACAACCAGCTGTCCTGCTCTGCCTACATTGCAGCGACAACCCGCTCCTGTAGGTTCTCACTCTACAACATCCGCAAAATTTGACCATTCCTGGTCCAGGCACTTGTCATCTCCCGCAACGTTCTTCTGGCCGGGCTACCTGCCTCTGCCATCAGACCTTTACAGCGCATTCAGAACGCTGCAGCCCGTCTGGTGCTCAACCAACAAAAATTCTCTCACGTCACTCCCCTCTTCCAGTCACTTCACTGGCTTCCCATCTCTGCACGCATCAAATTCAAGACACTGGTACTCGCCTACAGGGCAGTACATCAGACTGCCCCTCCCTATCTGAAATCTATGGTCAGGTTCCAAACCTCGCCTCGTTCCCTCCGCTCCTCCACCCTTGCAGGTCGCCTCGCCCCTCCATCGCTACGTGGGCTCAGAAGTTGCTCGTCCCGGTCGCGACTCTTCTCATCCCTGGCGCCACAATGGTGGAACAAGCTCCTCCCTTCTGTCAGCACGGCCGAATCACTGCCCATCTTTCGGCGGAGACTAAAGACACATCTCTTCAGGTTACACCTGGACCCTTCTTGAACTAACCTATCTTCTTACCCATCTTAAAAAAAAAAAAAGAAAATCAACGAATGCTACTTATTCCTATTAAAAGTCTTAGCTGATGAAGACTGTGATGCACAGTTGGTTTCACTACTGCTGACAAAATGTACTATTGTAAGTCGCTTTGGACAAAAGCGTCTGCTAAATGACGTAATGTAATGTAATGTCACAAGACAAGGTGTGCCTGGTGGAGGCTGGGCCTGTCGGTTCTATAGTGAATACACTAGGTTCTAAAGAATTCTTCTGGATACTGCTTAACCCTATCCCAATATTAACATGTACTGGGGTATTTGAAAATGTTACAAGGTATCATATTCAGCATAGTGATGTCATTTACATGCTGTTTTCTATTCAAATACCACATTATTCTTGCTATTTATTAACTCTTGTGTATAATTGCATCACTAGCACTTGCAGCTGGAGTGCTAATTACACTGTTATCCACTGAGGCAAGTGTCTACTAACTCTGAAACAGCCACTCTGAGGGGAAGGTGAGGGAAGTGACAAAAGATGGTTATTGCAACTGTTTAGTTCTCAGGATTCAAGTCAGATAACATTGGAAAGCCAGAAAATATGGATCAAGTTGTATGCAAGCTTTGCATGAAAGCATTTTAGCAAAGGGTGGAAATACAGTACAATGATCAAATGCAAAGCACTTTCCACTGATGTCCAGAATTGCACTAAATACCAGCTCATCTTAGTAGCCATCATAGCCAAAAACACCTAAAACATTTTTAACTCAAACTTTTAACTTGAACTGAAGGCTGGCATGGTTCTTTATAACTAGAGCAATTTTCATGACATTTGGCCCAATGAAACCTATTCAAAACCTAACAATGTTGTTTTTATACATTTTATTTCAAATGTATTTTTAAATTCCCAAAAAGCTGGCATTCGACAATTAGACTTTACTTCCTTGTTAAACGTAAACGCAAAATCTACCTCAAAACCCTGCATGAAAACGAAAACTAAAATACACTTCAGCTTCCAACATGATGTTCTGCAGATTTTGGAACTGCAAATGCATCAACTGAATGCATCGACCACAATCAGACAACAGGCCACCAGAGCTGTGAGTCTCAGATTACAGGAGGAGGCAGAGCGGAGCGGAGCAGGGTGCAGCAGCAGCAGGGTGGACTGGTGCGGTGGAAACATGGCCGAGTTCTGCTGACCCACTGCTGCTCAGACAGACAGCAGCAGCCTGGCAGCCTGGCAGGCCGACAGAAGACTGAACGTGAACAGCAGCCGACCAGCAGGCCCTGCATTATTCATCAGGGCTGCATTAGCCTGCACACAGCCAGGCAGGGCAGAGCGGAGCTGGCAGAAGGGGACACACCAGACCGAGCATGGCCATGAAACTCCCCCATTTAAATCATTTATGAAGGGACTTATACCAGCCCGGACATTAATAACAAGCTGGATTAATAGCACTTGCAAGATTTACTTAGTCATCCCACAGAATGTTCTGAATTGTATTATCTGTTTGGTAACTTCTGTATTACTTAGTATTACTTTGTTTCGGTAATTTGGTACAACTGTGTCGGACTGTTTACCATCGTAGTTTGTGTGCCAACAAGGGAACTAGAGCTACATCATTAACTGAAAAGAAAAGAAAAATCTGAATCGCAGTAATGACTACTACTAATTTCTACAGTGCGTTTTAGGCAACTTCCTAATCAAGGTTTTCTGGTGTTGTGCAGAGTTAAACACAAAAAAAATAATTCTATTCGAACAGAACAGATCCTCCCACACACAATATTATTGTAGAAAAAGAAATGTAGAAAAACCTGTACTCCACTGTCCAAGTCGACTCATGTCAGAACTCATATCATGCTCATACTATTTTGTGAGGAAAAAAGAAACAATACAAAGTGTTTTTGTCACTATAGTCCAGGCTTAGATCCAACATCTGTTTCAGGGTGTAATCTACAGATAAAAAGCAGAGGCTGTGTCTGTGAAATAAAGTCTCCCCTCTAACCCTGAGCACTCAGGACATTACTGAGAGAAATATAGACAGCAAAGAGGGACAAGAAACACCAATAACCATCATTCTTCTCAGGGTGACTCCACCAATGAATTTACTTTATCTGCACACATACGTGAGACGCTGTTGACGGCTGCTCTGTGTAGATTTAGGATGTAATTTGGATGTAAATTCCAATGTGGACTGTGATACAGTTTACTGCTGAACAAATGTAGTGAAGTATTGTAAGAGAAAAACTGGATGCCTGGAAAGTGACAGTTTGACTGTGGTGATTCTAACATCCATATTTACAATATAAAGAAGGATCTCCTAGGTTTATTATTGGTTCATTTCCCTTGTTCTTTTAGATGTGTAATGAGGTTTGAAATAAATTCTATTAGTAAACGCTAATTATGTAATTTTTCTCTTGCCAAAACTACACAGTGGAGCTTCAACTTCTGAAATTAGTTGATCTATCTATAACTTTCAAGTTCAAGACTTTGTATTCGTTCATGATGCTCACATTCACAGTCTGACTGGCTGAGGCCCTCATTCCCATACAGTGTCTACTTCCTTCTGATCTGATCCAGCAGTAGTCTCTTCCTCATTGCATAGTTGAGAGATTAAAATGTTTCCCTCCCCTCAGGGCCTCTAGAGCACTAATTAAGCATGGCCCCCTTCCTTTAAAGATTTAAAGATGGCTTCCCCCTGAAAAACACAAAGGGAGGCTGACTGTCTGCAGACACATATCCCGAATATGGGGAACATGAGTGAACGCACTGGCTGTTAAAATCACACCCATGTTCAGAATGCTTAAATCGGCCATCATTAAACGCCTTAACCTGCACTTCCTTTACTCATCGTCCATCTTTTATCTGGAATGAGAACTACAATTCTGAATTACCCATCACTTGAACAGGCTCTTTCTGGACTGCGGTTTCTCCCTCTGACCCCACTTGCCCCTGTATGTTGGATCTAAAGCGTTAATCAACAGTGGGGATACCAGAGGCTGAGGTAAAGCTTCAGCGCAGGCAGGAAGGGTAGATACTGTATCCATGGAGCTGGGAGTAAAAGTGAATCTCCCCCACTTCCCAGAGGAACGGGGATTAATAATGGATGATCCAGTACTGAATTTCAACTGAATTTCTAGATGTAGCCAGACATTGCGAGTTGGGATGGTTTTTCACAATGAGTGCACTTCAAAAGCTAAAAGATGCAAGTGCGGGCTCTTTGATCCTGCAGAGAAGATGTTAAAAATAATACAATGCCGGGAGACAGTGTTATTCCCAGTCACGGCCCCCGGGACTCTGAACTGGGGCCTCTGCTTCTCTACCACGCCCCCACTCTTCTTTCTGTGCCATTTTGTTTTTTATCCCACATCCCTTCTGACCCCTCCCCCCCCAGCCACACCCCTTCCTCTCCCCTGCGCATTAACACATCATCATTTTTTTTTCCAGCAGAAAGGCATTAGTGAGGTCAGGTATCTCTCACCTGTGAGTGGACGGTGCTGTGGTCCGTGTGAGATTCTCCGCAGCCTACATACGCACAGCCATTCTAGAAAAGAAGCAGACAAGGATAGAGAGACACCAAGGTGTTAAAAACAAATCACGTGTTTCTCCTGAGACACAAAGAATTAGGAGGCAGCGCTTTAAACGATCCGGACAACAACTCTGTTCGCTGGTGCTGCGCTACCAGTCCATTTTCCTGCTAGTGAAGCTGCCAATGATCCATAAGTTTGTGAGAAGCCCTGTCGTCTCACCTCCAGACACGCCCACAGATTTGGCCCTCCAACTTTACAGTCTTGGCACTGGCCCTAGAGAAGCATGAAGACATTCAGGTTAGAGTCACATCCCTGCTCCTCAAAATGAAAGTGACAACAATGAGGGACGCTACATGCACAATCACATATTTCCTTTCAGACAACTTTGGCCCATTCGCTTGACATGTCGAATTCAGACCTGGTGAAGCGATTACCTTTGACTAGAGCAGCGAGATATGGTTGAAATCAATATCATGATAATCATAAGGGTTTTTTTCAATATCAATATATATCACAATATGGCTCACGTATGCAAAATCACATCTTAACTAATCAAATTAATGTTCATCCCATTAAATGTTAGGTGTGATCACAAACAAAACTGAAATTTTCAAGTAATTTTTCCTTAAAATCTTTCATACCTCATTTTGTCAGAGTTTTTAAATAAAATTTGCAATTTAGACAGCAGAATTATGTGTCACGATATCCCAAAATTACCATATCATGAAGATATGATTCCACTGAAACACAATAAACAATAACATGGAATTACAACCCAGCACTACCTTTGACAAAGACTAACAAACAGAGCGAGTGATAAGCAGGCCTATGACAGTAGACCAGTGGACACTCACGTGGGATTTCTGGATGAGTTCCTCCTTGGTGATCTCCCCCACGCAGTCCAGGTGGGGGCAGTCGCTGCTCGACCCCGACGGCATCGCTCACCCGCAGGTCTGGGAGAGAGGGAACAGAGAGGGAAGAGACTGAGTTGGGCGGGTTTTAATTTGTCACACAAATGAGAAGCATAAAATGCAGTATGTGTTGTAATAACCTACCAAAAAAGGAAATAAGAATAAATCAGGAATAAATCCCACATCCGATATTTGATACATGCTGACAGGACATATCCAAAGAACAGAGCGGACAAGCAAAATAGTCCGGCTACTGAAACCTGAGACACCAGCAGACTCCATAACAAGTTTTTCTGTGTCTGTGTACTGACAACTTCCTCTTCTTATCAGCGACGGATATATGCCCAGCAGCACATCACACCACAGTTGACATCTTAACAACTGATGTGGAACCAGCAGTATCTGTTGGGTGTGGCCTTCAATGACCATTTAAGTGCTGAAAAGTGCAGACAAATGCACGTAGACCGGCTATCAGGCCGACATACAAATAAAAACAACCTGGCTCTGAATTATCTAAACTTGCACATCACATCTGATACTCAACCAGTGAATCAATTCCAAACAGAAACACCCCTACCCTGTCATGCAACTAAAGTTATTGTTTTTATTTTTTTTCCTTTGACAGCAAGATATAAGAGGAAGGCCCGTTCTGAGACGAGCTCAGCATATGTGCATGAACGTGGATCATGTGCATAGTCACTGTCACACAGAAACAGCATGTGGACGGATGGTACCTCTGCGGGAGCGAGGGACCTGAGGCTGTGGAGTCTGATGCAGAGACGACACAGAAGCACTAGCCTATGTCATCAGATCAAGAGCGGCGAGGGGGGGTGACGTCAGCACTGGCCCATTTTCTCCTCTGAGAAAAGAGGAAGCGCGGTAGCTACCGACAAGATGTACAGGGCTTGTACAGCGGGATGACAGGAACCCACCGGAGGTTTGCGTTATCAGGCTGTGTGAGAAGACCTAGGGCCTCGTCTCCTCCGCAGAAGGGAAACTGCCTCAGATAGCCCTTTAGGGAATGGGGGATTTGCTCATAGGAGTGACAAAATAGATGAGTTACTTGGGGTCTGCCTATCAAAAAGGCTCGACATGCTGTATTTGATGAACCATTGCACCATAAAACAAACACAATTGTCTCATGGTAGGCAGAAATTGCATTGCTCTTATGTGACACATTGTACAAGCACTGTTCGGGTCAATAGTTTTAAGACAGGTGCTCTTTGGGGAACAGCTACACCTGACAAAGATAAACTGCCTTAGAGAAAGTGCTTGGCTTGTGAATGAATATCTGAAAATGTAGAGAAATAAACAGCAAATGAAAGCATTCAGTGTATTGTGTAAAATGAATAAAACATTTGTATTAGAAAGCCTAAATGGTATTACATATGACCAAGATGTATCGACCAAACAAGTCAGTGTCAGAGTCACAAGAGCTCTTAATACTTTGCTCTTTGTCCGTTTCTGTGCAGGTTTATATAACTAGTAGTAAAAGATAAGCAACTTACAATGAACATGAGTAAAATGACTGATCGCAATCGCTCTGATGTTGCTGTATCTGAGCAGTTTTCCTTCTATAAACCTGTAACTTGTAACGTGTCAATGTTTGTGTCGGCCACAAGACAACAGATTTAAAATGTGACCACATTGCCCATAGCAAGGTTGCAGATTGAGGCCTTTGTTAGAGACTTCACATTGCTGTTCTGGCTGTCAGGGAGTATTTCTGTGTCAAGGCCATGATGACAACAGAGCCCTTGTCAGCTCACATCTCTCTCAGGAGCTCCATGTGATTCAGGGAGCTACTGAGCCAACAATGAAACAACACCAACCTCGCAAAAAGCATTTCCCTGGAATGTGATTGCATAAACCCTACCTTCATTAGACATAGGATCACATGGCTTTGACGTGCCAGCAACCATATCAGAAATCTGATATAAACAAAGGGGAGTGAAAGTGAACAAAGCACACAGAAGCACACAAATATACATCATTCCTGCTGATAATTTGTGTGCTATTGACAAAGTGATTGTTTGTTTTGTTTCAGTGGTTCACAAAAGCAGCTTTCAGACGCAAACACTGCTTTTACCCAATTCTGTCATATAGGGGAAAGACGCATAGCCTAACTCATGTAGCATTATGACAGGTCAATTGGAAGATCAGCATTAAGAGGGAAAGAAGTCCAGGCTCAGTTACAGGTCAGGTCCAGTCCTGTGCAAATCAATAAGCTGTTTCCTCACCTCAGCAAAGCTATGGGTCTATCTATTAATCAAGCCTGTCTATCTGACTGGTTTATATGTGCAGACCCTCTTTATTGTACATCAATACTACATACACATGCAATAAACCAAACACACACACACACACACACACACACACAAGTGGATAAGACACAAGCTCCATTACAATTCAATTTGTTCTCCCAGTCACAAGGCCAAGACACAGGCTCCTACAGCTGTCCTGCATCCGTCCAAATGGCCAAATTAACTCTCTGCCTTCCCAACAATCAGCAGTCACTTTCACAGTGAGGAGTATACAGCAGGACAAGCCATTTAGCCACGCCAATGGTTCAAGTGTCAAACCTTCGGCGATTGCGCAAGGTTGATGAGGGAAGAGCATCCCTGTTTGGCAAGCAGAAACCCATCCCAACCCTTTCCCTGCCTTCAGCTCTGACACCTGACGTGGGGCTAAGCTAACGTTATGCCATTTAATTTCCATTGTGCTTTGCACAAAGAGATGGTACATTGAGGGTGGGGCGTTGACCTGCACCCGGCACTACACATGAAGCCGGTGTTGACAGTCAAATTCAGTACTGTCGTTAGATACAAGCTAAATGGTTCGTGCGTGTATACTGTGAGATAGCGACCTATAAAGTTATCCTAGGAGTAAAGCTTAGCTAGCAAATATGCTGCAAACGGGTAACGTTAGCCTAGTGTTACAAAAGTAGCGTTATCTGTCAGTTAACGTTAGCCAAGTGCAGACAAGACAAAGATGGTATTACTCCACTGATTTAATATAGCTAACG
>NW_027279432.1:45000-141403 GCF_046629955.1 Centroberyx affinis
TAGGAGAGCTCGTGCCTGCAAGTGTTTAGTGAGATGTACTACTACCTGTTTGAGCAGTTTCGCTGTTCACCTCAAGGCTTTGAGTGCCTGAAAGGTATCAGCCAGCAGCTCAGCTTGATGGCTAATGAGAAGGTTAAAGTGTTTCGAGGGATATGTGGCATAGTGTTTACAGACGTGCAGTAAGGGCAGCCAAAGAGCATGAGCATTACTAGGCTGACTGGACTAGTAAGTGTGAATGGTTCTAACTTGTGAAAGTTGTATATATTTGTTATACATGGTGTGCACTGTGCGCTGTTTTTTCTCTGCTGGTCTTTACAAACTGGTTACTAACTGGTTTCATGTCCTATTGACTAGGGCTGAAAGATATTGACAAAATTATTTGACAGAATAGTGTAATTGTGATTTAAATAGCGATTGGTTGTCTTGTCATACATTTTTTAGAACTTTAAAATTTTTTAAAGAAAAGTGTTTTTTTTTTTTTTATATCTATGTCAGTTTGCAGGATTTACTGAGTTTGAGTATGATGAAAGGTTTTCACCAATATTGTACTTGATTCATGGACCAAAGATTACCTGCAGCTCTAAAAACACCTTGTTCAGAATTAGAGATGCACCGATCGATCGGCCGGTGACCGGAATCGGCCGGTTTTCAGCTGATCGGCCATGACCGGTGACCGGCCGATCAGTCTCATATATCCGATTCTGTGCCGGTCAAATTTAAGACAACGGTAAAAACTCCGCTGTAATTAAGCAATATTACACGAGAGGGTGTGCGTTACCGTGATGCTTACGGACCACACTGTCGTGCCAATAATGACGGTAACGCACACCCCCGAGTGTAATGTTGCGATTATACAACAGTTACCAACAAAATAAAAGATACAAACAAAATGTATTCATATTGTGGGGCAATTCGCTCTCAAAATAAAAAACGTTTTGCTAGTGTTATCTCAGTTTCCCCGGAAATACATGGGGTCTGACTAATAACTGGAAAACAATCAGTCACGTCAGTAGACTCCTATGTAATGGAACCTAGTTTACTACTCCAGCAAGTAGGCGGAGCCTTAGTAACGACCTAGCAACAGAGACGATTTCTAGTCCCTGTTGAGTCAGCCAGCCAACTTGAGCTAATGCTTTCTAGAGATCGCGGGATTTCCCAAACTGAATAAATACCACACATATAAACACAAAACTGCCTTGCTAGCTCAATCTTGTTGTAACTAAGATATCTGCTGAAAAAAATAATTTTTCCATGGACAGATTTAGCTACTATGTCCGCGAACTTCACATGTATTTTTAAGCTAGTAGCGCCGTGTCACCGACTCACCGGCACAGCTGATGGATGGCAGCGCGTCTGGTAACATCAAGGCTGAACAGAGTTAGCGTAGCGTTATATTTGTATGATAATATGGCGGAGTAATATTTAGTGATGAGCACGGCTAGGTGTGCTGTCATGCTGATTTGAGCACGTTCTAAATGTCTAGTTGACCAATCAGATCGCTTGGTCGGAACTACCTGTTGTATAATATATAGATCTGTTGCACCTGTTTTCTTTCGGGAAAGTATTAAGTGGGATATACTGCAATTCATTTTCATTTGGATTTTATTTGTTCAAAAAAGCTCTGTCCAGTAACCTGGAGCACTTTTTTATTTTGAGATTTGTTTGAGTGAGAGTGAGAGAAGGTCCTGTAACCTGGTGCAGTTTTAGAGAAAATGTAAGTTATTAATAGTCAATGTTTTATTATGAACATACAATTGAATTTTAATTTTCCATTAAAGAAAAGTTACAAAAATGTTTGTGTGTGCTGTCAATTATAGTTCTTAGAAAGAAAATCGGAATCGGCCAAAATCGGAATCTGTGATTTAGATTTTTTAAATTAATTGTTCAGCTCTACTACTGACACTCTCATTTTGTAGTGTGTAGGGAGGGCGTGAGCAGAGTTTGTGACTGGAGTCACGTAGCGCCTCGGATATCAGTTGGAATCTGGTGGGAACATGCTTGACATTTGGCTGTAGCAGGCTTTAAAGGCAGGAACAACTTGGAAACACTGCAGGGCTCTAGCACGTTTTTCAATCAATATCCCATCCCATTCACTAGCCAAGTCAATATTATGGCTGTTGTCATAGCTCTATACTCACCGTTTATATAATCTTCAGTTGATGGAAATGTGCAGCAGTGGTGTCTGTGTATATAATCCCCCCTCATCATTCAATGTAGCTATCTATAGACTTGGAAAAGCTACACACGCTGGGTGAAATTGATTCTTTGAATTCTAGATGACAGACTGGTAGCTGATTCCCAGAGCTGTTATGTCATCACTGTGCTCTCTTTGATTTGTGTGCGCTCAGGCTTTTGCGTCCTCAACTGAACTCCGTTATCTGGCAGGAAATTTATCTCTTCAAGTGTTTCAAGTTGGTCGCAGGACTTTTTCTTCCACATTTTGTGCTATTTGCTCAGCTCATCATTGCTGTTTAATGGAGATGATATCGATACAGCATTCTGAGGGTAGGAAATTAAAGGAATCCACCCTTAAACTGCGATATATCATCAATCTGTGATGTCCAATGCACTCCAGCAGTTGTTTTGTGATTAAGTGTTGTCATTTTACTTTTTTGGTGAACCTATCTTCCTCAACCTGCCTTGTATACATCTACTTAAGTTCATGAGTTCCTACTTTTCCCAGAATGCCTTTTGACAACCCCCAGAGAACTGGCATGAACTTGTTGCATTCAGCTGTGGGTTTTTTACATGTAGGTGGAGAGAGCGATGGCCATAGCATAGCAAGAGCAAGAGAGCGAGTTTTTCCAGTCGTGCCCCTTACTCAAAACTCAACATGTCTTGTGGCTGCGTTGCATTCTGGTCTATTGAGGCTGCTGTGGGTGGAGAAATTGGTCTCTCTGCCTCTTCTATGATGGATTTCTCCCTGTTGTTGAGCTTCAGTATAAAATGGCGGCTCTAGAAAGAAGCCCTTGCTCTTTAATTCTGAGGGACGAACACCAAAACCTGACATTTACCATTGATGTTTGAGAAACTCCATTGTAGCTGACCTGGAAATATCTCAACTTGACGCCACATCATCTACCTTTGGTGTATTTTTCTTATTCCTACAGATAACTAACCAAACAACAAAATGAGCCCAGAAATGCGAGGTACATCACAAATAGCTGATTTTTAACTGTGTTAAAGTGTTTTAGGGTGGTTTTTTCCTTTAACTCTAGTCAATTTAATTTATTGATTTCCTTTATTTTACCAAGTAGGTTATTGAGAACACATTCTCTTTTACAATAACGACCTAGTCAAATGCTAGTGCATTCAGCTATGGCTCATAAGATTGGCTTCTCTACCAGCCATTTTAGCATGTAACCAGCTGTCATTTTAAAAAAGTGAAACAGTGGCAGGTCCATACTAACCAGATAGAGAGGAAACCAACCTGCTGCTCATGGTAAACATGAAACTGTAACCCGCCCTCCTCTCTCTCTCTCCTCTTCCCTAGGTGAGTCTCAGCACAAGCACCAAGAAGCTCGTGGCCGCCACTGCCTTCGGTGCCGTGTCCCTCCTCTTCCTGGCACGCCACTTCCAGAGGAGGAAGGGCAGGAAGAAGGCCCTTTCACCTCAGTGGGAGCAGGCCGGCTTCGAGTTTCTCTCCCCGGTCTCACCAGACAAAGGTAGGAGTCCTGGGTGCTATTCCAGAAAGCGGGTTTAGTGAAAACTCTGAGTTTGTTAACCCTGAGATGAGGGAAGTCCAGGTTTTCAGTTCCAGAAAGAGAGGTAACTTAAATTCTGGGTCAGTTACCATGGTAACTGACTCTGCGAACCTAACCTGCTTGCTGGCAGGTTTTCTTCAACAAACCCTGAGTTTCTCTCTGTCTCCTCCCTCTTACAGAGCCAGACACGCCGTTTCATTTCCTCATTCATTCAATCCGTATCAAAGAGCATATCAAAGTGCATTAATTAGCGGGGGTTTACTGTCAGAATCAAAATCCTGGTTGGATATTAGTTTGTTACTCAAGGACTATCTAAAGTTACCGCTTTTATGCGCATCAGTCATTTCTTTGACCAGCGGTTTTTGCCTTCACATTCAAATATTAGCCTACACAGCGTGAATTCACCCTCAGCTCAGAATAAAATCTCTGCATGTCCTTTTTGCGAGTGGAAGTTCTTTTTTTTTTTTATAACACTGTGACTCTGTGCACACAAGACAGCTGTCAGTTTGTTAGAACAGTTCCTGCTGAAATGTTTATTTCACATAATGTGTAGTCTCATTTTAAATTTACAAAATCGGTATGAAGACACGTAGGATCAATGAATAATTATCTCTATCACTCATGATGTGATTGGTCGTACTGATGGAGCATCATTCCTATAATATTGGAGATTATATGTTAATATTTCTGAGTGAGCAGGATCGTGGTGCAGCTGCAGAATGTAGTTTGAAAGTGAGTTTTTTTTAATTAGGGTGCCTAGTCTTAACATGTTTTAACAGCATTTCAGTGACAATGTTTAAATTTACTACATTTGTTGAAGTAGCTGAAATAAAGTCACTGAATGCTGTTGAGCCAAGATACAAATAGATGTCTAAAAATTTTAAATCTACTGTATTTTAACCTCGACGCCTTTTCAAGTGCAAATCACCAAACACATTATTCATTCAGGATCAGATTGTGAGCTTACAATCATGTCTCTATGTCTTTGATCTATATATTTTTTAAATCTTTAACTATATTTTTCATCTTCAGTTGCTGACCCCTGTGTTTTGTCCCCGTCAGATTAAAGCTGAACAAATATATTTAAAATGTAATGTAGGCTATAGCCTAATACACAGTCAGATTCCACCACTTTATCATCCATTAAGGAAATGTAAGTCTGGTAAAAAAAAAATGAATTAATGGACAACACTGAATAAAACTTTATTGTGTTAACTTATTGACACTTTTCCCCACTCTGACTCAGGCTCTTTTTTTTTTTAAAGATAAATGTGCACCGTCCGCATACACATGCATTAACATCTCTACGTCCACTGGATTAAAATGGAGGCTCTGCCCTGTATTTACCTGTTGCCATGGTGAATCGTAGTATCAGAGCTCCATTGATGATGGCTTTATATTGTCGCGCACGCGCTTAACTCAGGGTGAACATACTCAGAGTTGATTGAACTAACTCAGATCAGCTGTTCTGGAACCGAAAACTCGAGTTTCCTCTCTCGGGGTTAATCAACTCAGAGTTCAGGGTTAGACTCAGACTTTGGTGAACCTGCTTTCTGGATGGACCCCTGCTGAACCCTCCGCTGCTGTGATTTTACAGCCAGTGGCTCACTGACCTGTGACCTCGATTTGCTATCTTAGCCTAGTTGTTAGTTTGTGATGTAATCAAAGTGACGGGTAAGGCTGGTCCTGTTTTACCTTGTGCTGTAAGTAGCAAGCTCCAGATAAATGTTCATTTAATCTCACTTAGGTAGACTTACCACTGATAAGAGTCCCAAGGAGAAATTGAAAGAAGTGCCAGATTAAATGAAGTCAAATGAGCAGTCGACCTGGGTCAAAAACTATTTGCATTCTCAGCATTCATTTAAACTACCTGGTGTGTCAGATGGGTTTGTCACATAGGATAATACAATAACTGGAGAAAGTTTAGACCAGTTTAAACAGTGACAGGAAAGTATTTGGAAGCCAATTTAGTATACTTAACTGTGATTGACAGTTTACCTGACACCAAATGTAATGAATAATATTTCCTAATGCACTAAACCCCACCCATCTGGTACTCCCAAGGAGAATAAAACAAACATTAAAAAGTATTTGTATATGCTATTTGACTTTGACATATTTCAGTGAAAAATGACATATTCCTATGTAAAATGTGTGTGAATAGTTTTATGTGCGGTAAAAATTATTCTAGGCAGGTAAAAATTTTTGTTTACTAGCCCTCAGCCGCTGAGCCAAAAAGTTAATTTTGGACACTGAGTGGAAGTGGCAGCTACTTTAGTTATAGCTGCAGTGCTCAATGGAGCAGAAGCAGAATTGGCAGAAAAAGCTATTTACATAGTCTTGCTAGTGCGATGGTCAAGTTGGCGTGCATGGCTTATCCGTTGTGTAATCCTGACACATGCTCATGTAGCGTGAGAGAGTAAACATTATCTCTGTATGCTCGTCTGTCTCTCTAGACAACACCAGCCAACAGAACATCACCCTCTCCCTCAACTCCAAGACTGGCTACTCCTGCGGTCCGGTGCTCTCTACAGGAGAATACAGAAAACTGTCTGGGTCGCTGCAGAGCCTCGCTTCGGTAACACATAAGCACACTTTTTTTTCCCAAGGGTATATTTGTCTGTATTTTCATTAAAAATGACAGAACTAAGCAGTACAATGCAACAAGTGAGCGAAGAAAGGAAAAATGTCTGAAGAAAAATGAATATAACCACTCATAAACATAGGGTCCAAACCTTAGTGGAGAAGTTTACTTTGTTGCATTTTTTTATTTGGTTTGTTAAGGTTCACGTTGCTCAATTACAACTTGAACTTAAACTTTACTAGTTCGTTTAGTTTGACTTCGAATTACATTACATTGTTCTCACTTGCTCAGATGAACCGAACTAATGGAGTTCGGTTCCAGAGTTGGAACAAACCGCTTCAAACATGCTTGATGTGTACACACCGATAGATTCAAAGGTCTGGTAAATGAACCAGACCTGGCTCAAATGTCACTTACTAATACAATGAGTACCAGAAACTCAAATAATCACATGGAAGTATTTGAAAGTCCTGTATCGATGTACTGTGGATTCACAAAGTAATACGAATTATTTGCAGATACTATCTGAGTTTCTCTCAGGCTTATCTAGACTTGTAAGTCAATACACTTAGTTGCACAGACATTACTTAGACCTATTAATCAATACACTCATTCAGTGAAACACAACTGGAATGCTGAACTGATAGGGCTGACATGCATTGTGTGTGTTGTGTGATGCTGCTGCTGTTACCTCAAGGTTTACTGTGTTCTTCTGCTGCCTACCTGCTGTCTCCTTCCAGGTAAAAAGCATCAACTCATCCAGCAGCAGTACCTGTGCGAATGGATCCACGTGTTGGGACAGAGCGGGGGACGACGACATGTGCAATGTGGTCAACATACCCGTCACCACACCGGAAAACCTATACCTCATGGGTAAAGAGAGAAAACACACGCCGTAACAGACACTCTGCCTCCTGAGTAAATTTGTAATCCTGAATGGATGGTGTAATACATGTGTTGAAATAATGTAATTTGTTCCACAATGAGATAAACGGCATTTGAAAAAAAGAGAACCTTACCCTTAAAAAAGGACTGATAGCACGATATTGTACTTTGTAAACGATTAGATAAAAGATAGATTTCAGGCAGTCACCTTTTGATGGGTTGCATAACATTTTGGAACAGAACTCTTCAATTATTGATTTCTTCGGGAGACTCATGGTGTGTGTGTGTGTGTGTGTGTGTGTGTGTGTGTGTGTGTGTGGTGTCCCAGGTATGGAGTTGTTTGAGGAGGCTCTGAGGCGGTGGGAGCAGGCGTTGACCTTCAGGAGCAGGCAGACTGAGGACGATGCGAGTTGTGCCTCCGTCAAAACAGGAGCTGGAGACGCCATCGCTGAGGAGAGCATGGAGGTAAACACACACACACACGTAAAGACATTTAAAGTCACAATTCAGAATTTATTTGGCCATCTAAATTCCTTTAAATTGGGTATATTCACATACTGTATACTCTTGAAGAGTTTTATAAATGGAAAGTAAGCCTTTTGGGACTTTCTGTTTGACTACAGTGTTTATAGCCATCACAAAGGAAGATTTTGATGGCATTAAGACACACAAGACTCGTATTGAACTGTCACAGTTCTTGTATTCAAACCTCAGACAATAAATTTAGCTGTTTTATGTGTTAATAGATAGTGTTTCAACAAGGGTCTCCATGGTGTCATTACTGTTTTACACTTAAATGATAACCATCAAGCACTCTCACCAATAACACAGTTGTACAAGTGGAATTATTATATACAAGTCATATAGAATATGAAAATGTAAACCTGATCATGCCTCATCTTTAGAAGATCCAACAGAAACAATGTGCAGCTGTTTAAACGCATCAAGTATCATTTTAAATCTCCAGTTGTTGGACCATTAACCAGGCATAAAAGCGATAGCCTAATGTTGCTTTTGAGATGTTTCGGGCATTTCTCTTTTATATTTTTTTATTATTCTCTATAAAATGCCCATCTTCCTGCAGACTGTAAAAGACCTTATTACAGTTTAATGTGCAGCACCACTAAATAAAATGATTGGAGAGCATCTGCCTTAGCCTGAGATTCCCTTTAAGAGCCAAGAGATGGTGTTGAGGTTGAGATCGACACATTCCCTTAGTTAGTCGAATCCTGCCAACATTTTCTCAACCTTCCTCCTGTCTTAATAAAGAACAAACAAGGAGGAGTGGACTGCCCACTAACACTACCCTAAAGGTTAGATACATGAATAAGCAGCACTTTTTCAACCCACTTGTATCACCAAGTTCGGTTGCATAACAGCGACTTCATCAGCTTTCTCAAACCTGGTTGAAAGGCTTTTGGATTAGTGCAGGTCAAATAGTTAAGCCCAGGCACCCAAACAGATGTCCGGTCTGGTGCTCAGTCTTCTGAGAAGGATACCTACTGAGTATGTCTTTACAGAAAGCTTGTTAAGCTTATTAAAGATTAGGTTAAAGGGGATTCCCAGGGAAGAACTGAGAGTTTTAGGATAATGTCTACTTTTGGAGTGGAGTCGTGATGAGAGTAGAAGCTGCATTGTTCAATTCTCATTTTAATCATCAACGTCTTGGCATTCTGTTGTCTATCTATCATAAAGTAATAGTCTTCTGTGCTGTGTGGGTGCATTAAGCATTTCACCAAAATGTTCTCCTTTCAGCATGCTAATGTTAAAAAACTGTGGGAAGAAAAGGGCTTCCAAAATAGCACAGGATATAATAAAAATCAAGGAATTGGAAGCACCTTACTTGTGCAACATCAAAAATGTATCTAAGCTTCAAAAGCGCATAAATAAACAGCGCATAATGAGCAGGTGAACATATATTGGCTGTAAACATGGATAATATGCAACATGTTTTGTGTTCAGTGCACTTCCTCAGGCAACATTTGATTTAATGTCTGATGCCCACATGGCCAAGACCTGCTCAAAAGTTAGAATACACCTAACTTGAAACATCTATTTAAAACTCGAGTACTATTTAGACTAGAATATGCACAGACAGGTTGCAGTATGACTGTACTGGAGATTTATCATATTCTGGTTGTGCTTACTGGGCAAATAAAAGCAAAAAATAATTGGGTCAGTGAGTCAACAATAAATGCATCAATCTGTGTATTAAAGCTACACTAGACAAGATTTTTATGTAAAACAACACGCACCCATTTTATGAGCCTAAATCACAAAGTGGGGCTGCAACAGAGAACAGCGTCCCATCCACACTAATTGAGACTCTGAAGATTCACCCCATTTTCCCAAATTAAATTCTGGTGTCGGGTATGGACACTTCTCAGCCCGCAGGAAGTGAGGAATCGAAATGCAGCAAAAATACTCCTAAATAGCTTCGAGTGAGCGCTCCGTCCAGAGAAAGCCGAGTTTGTAAACATGAACGTGTTTACTGGAATAAGAGCACAGTAAGGTAAAGTGCTGGGACCTTCCTGTATTTCCACAGCTGAACTTGACTGCTTTGTGTTTCAGGACGTCATCAGCGCCGAGTTCATCCACAAGCTGGAGTCTCTGCTGCAGAGGGCCTACCGCCTCCAGGAGGAGTTTGAGGGAGCGCTGGGCATGTCAGAGCCCTCGTCCCACAGCAACAGCCAGGGTGAGTCGGCTTACACACACACACACACACACACACACACACACACACACACACACACTTCAAGGTTTCTGTACATCATTTTTGCTAATTAAAACCATGACTTTTTTATTACTGTCCATGACCAATATTTGTCAGGTTTTTTTTTATTCAATAGCCAATTTCAGTGTATCAAGTATTGTTTTATCTTGCTACTGCTATTACTTGGAATATAGAAAATAGGAAATCTGTTAATTTGGTTATTATTCCTTCAACCATAAATACATCAACCAGCAACCAAGCTTGATGTTAAATAGTCGACTAGTTCGAAAAAAAAGGTTAGAAACAAATATCCTTCACATTTCCAAAACTACTTCTGTAACTCATCCAGACCTGGAAACAGTTTTCAAATTGTATGACTGTCAGGTTTAAATTCAAGCTCTGCCCCATCATTCTGGGCTGGGCTATTAATCTTGCAAGCCTAGGGCACCTTTCTTTTCTGCTTGTTAAGGTCAACAAACCGTTTTACACAATTAAATGTCATAACTTATGTTAATTTATTTTAAAAACCTAAATTAATTTCAGGGCATTTCATTGATGCACAAAAACAGCAGGACACAAAAAGGAATACTACTTTCCTTTTTGAATTTGAATTGAATCCTGCTTACACCTCCACCTGAAACCTTGGCTTAATGTGTGTCTATTACATTTACTATTGATAGGGATTCAGTGTCTTGCTCAAGGACAACTCACCAAGGTAGACGCTTGTCAACACAGCAGCGTAAACCCGGGTCCTCTTGGTTTACACCACCCTGCTGCCCAATTAATTATTTGTAACTAGTTATTTGCGTCTTCTATTTGTTCCAGACCTGGTTATGTGAATATGATTATTCCCTTTCCCAGATAAGATGGCAGACATTTTGTCCAGAGAGGAGCTGGACGACGCCTGTCTGAGAGACAGCATAAGCATCGCCTCCACTGACTCCTTTGTGTCTGCTGCTGAGGTAAGACAGTCATTCAGTCAAACTCCTCACCCAGGAGCTTCTGCTTGCAATGTTTTTTGTAAGATTTTCTACAAATATGACACAAATTTGCAGTTTTCACCTATCAGCTCACTTACACCTCACAAAATCCTGCACATCCTTAAAAAAAGGTAGTAACAGCACTTTCTACACATAATTACAATTTTCCCAAACACATTCTGGTAGATGATGGTGTAATGTCGGTGATCTAAGAATTGAAGCTTATTCTACTGTTACACTTTGACCCTTGGCTCACGTTATGTCAGTTTTCTCAATTCTACTACAAATACACTGATAAAACACCAAACTTCCTCTCAAAACTTCCCCAAAATCATGACACGACTGAATATTACAGCCCAGACTGTTTAATGCAGTGAATATGCAGTGCATATCTACTCATGTTTCATACCTCTAAGTGTGTGAATAATTTGTTGTAGGACCGTACAATTAATCTTATTTAACTGTACATTGCAATTTAAGTTTCCACAATTAATAATTGTAGAATTTGCCAATATTCAAAGATTTTAATTTCATTTTAGCTGCAATTGTGCAGCTTAAACTTGTTTGTATACAGAGATCTAGATATCAGACCAGGAGAGTACCAAGATAGAACCAGTAGTGTAGTTTATTTATTATTTAAACGAGAGGCTTCGTAGCCCCATATGAACCTACGACAGTCTCAGTGAGTTGAAGGGAGACCGGCCAGCAGCGTAATCTCAGCCTGTTTGAGCCGTCAAAACTGCGGCTCGGTCACAGCGGGGGGCTTGATTCAAATCACCATGATCCTCCTGGAGGGAAACCACACCAGTGTTGACCGGCATTTACCTTATCTCATTTACTCATTAAGACGCTGTGGGGGCTCGAGCCGTGTATCCGGTGTTACTGTGATGCTCTTGACCCAGAAAGAACAAGACTACACTTTTTTCTTCTTTTTTTTTTTAACAATTATTGATTTGCCAAGTTGTTGTCGAAGTTGAATTCCTTCAAGTGAACATTAAGTGTTTAAACCAAGGCCTCGTCTCTCTGCCTGCTGCCAGCTGAGGTGCTTTCTGTACCAGGATTGGATGTTAACTGAATTTCAATTACAAATACACACGATCTGATGTAATTAACCGTTCTGCTGTTACACTTCGGTGAGCACCTTCAGTTAAATCCATTACGGAGATGGATCGTCTTCAGAATTAACAACCTGGAAATCTTTTGCCATAAAAAGATCATTATATCCAGTCTATCCAGTCTATCACCATTCTGGGAATTGGCATTTCAAATTGTGAACAGAGTGATTCTGACCCTCCATCCCGCTCTTCACCAAGAGTGCAAGGCAGAGCTCTTAGCAGTCAAACTGGGTCGGTGCTCATGCTGAGTGCGAAGGAGTGACTATAAATAGACCTTCAACATTCCTCCATCAGTACACAATATACAGCTTGTTACTCTGCAGCTGTTTCCACAGTAGCTTCCACACACTGAGACGAGATGGGGAGGTCTCTCGCTGGTTTGGAAAATGTAATAGTAGTACTACTGAAGATGCTGCTGCTAATTATTAATATAATACACTTAATCTGTTTTTGTAATACTTTTTTATAAACTAGTGCTTTGCAAACAATAAAATAAGAATAAATGCCAATAAGAATAAAAAGTCAGACAAGAATAAGAAGTCAGACATGACTTAAGAAGGAATAAATTGGGTAAAAACTCCTGAGAGACTTTGGGAGAGAAGTAGGCGGGACAAGGAGCTTCAAGTTCAGCCTCTCAGACCCATTGGCACCTACCATTCACCACAACTCACCTTGATTATGATATATTGATGAATGTCACAAGAAGACTTTTTTTTTTTCATCAAAATCATCAACAGTAAATGCCAGATTTTGGTGTCAGACCCTCACAATTAAACAGCAAGGGCTTCTTTCTAGACATTGCACCAACTTTCAACAATCATACAGAGCGAAATCCATCGTAGAAGAGGCAGAGAGACCAATTTCTCCAGTGACAGCAGCCTCAATAGACCAGAATGCAATGCAACCACAACACAGCTTCTACTGACTGGAAAAAATCTTGCTGTATTGATTTTACTATGCTATTGCTATCACTGTTCTCATTCTCTAGTTGTTTTTGAAAGGCATTCTGGGAATATGTAGGAAATCACTAACTCATAGAAGTAATAGAAGAAGACAAAACAGGTTGATGGGAAAGTAAATTACAACACTTCATCACAAAAAACCTCCCGGAATGCATTGACCATCACAGATTGATGATATATAACAATAAGAGTGTCTGAGGATGGATTTTTCCTTTTTTAATTGTCCATCTCATTGTGTGGGACAAAAGATAATCTTTAATGTTGCTCCTCAGTGAAAGCACAAGCATAAGATAACATAACAATTAGACTTAAAACGATAATGAATAAAATAAGTATGCAAATGTGGCAGAGGAGCAGATTAGTCCAAATGAGGTGAAACATAATGCCTCTTGCTGTGACAATTAACTGCTTGCAACATTAGGTTTGTTTTTGTAATTATGCTGTAAATTGGCCGTAGTTTATATGAGGATCCTCGCTGCTTGCCTCCTTGTTCTGCACAATTAATTATGTATAATTGTATAGTGATTTTAGTTTCGACAATTAAGAATCGGTAGAATTTGACAATATTGAGTCATATAATTTTAAATTTAGAGTGTCCCCCTTCACCACCAGTTATTGGAGAGTAATAATCATTATTTATCATCGTGATAACAGTATCTAGCAAAATAATGAGTATTATTATTTTGGCCATAAGCGTATAGACATAATTCCACCTCCCTACTCTCCTCTGCCTCAGCTGTCGGAGCACAGAGAGCTGAGGAGTGTCTTCGCTCTGGGTCATCACCCGTTCTACGAGGAGGCGCTGCAGATGGCAGAGGACGGCAAGATCTCCTGCAGGGTGCTACGGTAATATCTCCACCCCCAAACACACACACACACACACACACACACACACACACAGAGCATCACAATGAATACATAGTAGAATCACTTAAATTGGCAAATGCACAATGAGACAGCAGGACCTCACATACAGTGCCAGGAAACGCTGCATGACATGCTATGGACAATACTTTCCATTTTTACTCTACATTCAACTTATTCACAGTGGATATACTACAGCTGAGAGGCATACAGCATACATAGGCTTTCAGTTTAAGAGGGATGTGTAGTGAGTGAAATTACACTGATTACACCTGCATGAAATACAGAGGATATCAGCTTTGGAGAAACTACATCTCTGAGACTGAAAAGTGTTGTAATGTTCAATTCCCTTAACAGCCTTAGTTAGTAGCGTATGGGTCATTAAGTTCAAAGTGGATGGTACTGGCAGCTAATATCAGTGGTTCTCAACCTGGGGGTCGGGACCTCCCAGGGGGTCATGAGATAATTTATGGGATGGGGGGAAAACATCTATGATACAAATTTATAATCATGTCTGATTTTTCTCTAATTTATGTCTAGTTTCTAGCCTCTCAGCCTCCTCTGATAATCAAATGAAACAAGCCACTGAACCACTGGGTTAGTTGGGCTTTGCTCTCAACAGACATTTTAATCTAATCTTTTGCTCGGTTTTCATTCTCAGAACTGAGATGCTGGAGTGTCTTGGGGACACAGACTTCCTGGCCAAGTTGCACTGTGTGCGGCAGGCGTGTCAGGTACGGCCGAGCCTTATGAATAATAGAGGTGTAGCATAATAACAGGGTTCCCACTGGTTTTGGGATTTCTGGAATATCATGGAAATTAGAGAGGTGTGTATTCCAGACAGGGGAAGTCAGAAAATTTGATCAATTCTCCAGGAAAGTCATGAAATACCAGGGAATTTTACAAGCGGGTCACTGTAATTCACTACTTCTCTATTGTCTCCAGCTCATTTTGTGCGAGAGGGCAACCAGGACGTTTCTGGCCGACACGGGAAAGAAAATACTGTCTTCCATAATTGTTAAAGCACGAAAGGTGAGAAACACACACACACACAAACTAGAGAGTTAAGATGTTGGCTCTTCCATGACTGCTTCTCCTCCTAACTGTGGCCGCCGCTTGGTTTCCAGAGCCCAAAGAGATTTGAGGAAGTGTTTGAAGAGATGATTTCCTTCCTGGAGCATACGGAGCACTGGGAAAACACAGAGGTGGAGCTGGCGACACGTGGTGTAAGACGACTTCTTGAACTTGAACTATGATGAACAATGATGCACAAGAACTGAGAGGCTGCAACAGATCTTCTAGAAACTGCCATACACACACGACACTGACAAAAAAAAATCATCTGATAAGAGTCATGTAAACGTCAAACAGAATTTTGTCTATAGAGGATGTCATCGTTGGTGAGGGGATTCAACAGCTACAACCATGTCACCTGTGAGCAAGGAATTTAAAGGAATAGTTCACCCAAAAATGAAAATTTCATGTCATGATCTACTCACCGTCATGTCAGTTGAAACACTGGTGAAGTTTGTATGTCAATATAACACACAGCGAGTTAGCTGGTGGCCCTAAAGCACTTTTCCCAGACCACAGAATGTGTTCACTGGCCAATCGGAAATGAGTATTCAACAAAACAGTGTAATAAATGAGTGTAATGAAAATAACAATTGATGGTATCATGGTTAAAGTCACCTGTCTGTGGAGCCGCACTCTGCTGTCTCTCCTACTCTGTGACTCGCTGCTTTCCTACTATCTATCACTTCAGGAAATTATACCGACAGGAGCGGACTGCCCACTCTCGTTTTATATGATGACAATAACAACATTATTTACTCATCCTCACCAGGTCAAGCACTTGAACTTCTATGACATAGTGCTGGACTTCATCCTGATGGACTCATTTGAGGACCTGGAGAATCCACCCATCTCCATCCAGAATGTGGTCAACAACCGCTGGCTCAACAGCTCCTTCAAGGAGACGGTGAGTAACCAAGGAAACGCTCAGATCCTCCCCGCTGTAATGCCTTAAATACGCCCACATCATTTTGGCAGTCCATGATGGATATTTTTTTTATTGCTAATTGATCTAATTGCCAGCTGAGTAGAGGACCAAGAGCATTTAAATTTAAAATGCAATCACTAAATTCTTTATTGTGTACTGCTTGGAATAATCATGCCACAATAAAATGTCATTGTGAAAATTAAATTGGAAACAGAAAAATAGACATTAAAAATAGAAACTACTAAGACCTGCCCTCCCAGAGTGTCGATAGGACCACGACTCCACATGTGCATATAACTGGCAAATTGAAATGGCAAATGAGAAATGCCAAATGGAATTGGGCGGGGAAAAGTAATGGTCACTTTACTTTTAAATTCCATATTTTCTTTAGTTATTTCAGTCTTGCCTTTTCAAAGAATTTCACTCTGAATTTCTATTTTTGTTTTGAAGTGACTACATTTTATAACTGATTGATCCGTTTGTATTTCACAGGCAGTGGCATCTAGTTGTTGGTCAGTGCTGAAGCAGAAGAGACAACACATGAAGGTACAAGTCTGAAACATCCAACATCCATCTTCAATATAATTGATGCTAGATGATGCTTAATCTCACTGCTTTTCAACACATTTGTCTCAATCCCAATAAATGGGGGTGGGAACAACTAGTTGGTTAATTGTGTGATGTATTAGTCAACAAAAATACTAAAACACTAGCAGAGTACAGCTCTCGTTTTATTGTCATTTATTGCTTATACTTGCAGGGTAAAAATGACACAATCATCCCTTACCTGTCTGTTTTTGGCATCTTGATGGTTTTTTACACTAGAAAATGAGTTGTTTGCGTAACTCTAATCAACATTTGAGTTACCTGAACATACCGTCCCAACCAGTAACCTGTTGGTCTGTCTCTCAGGTGTCTGATGGGTTCATCGCCCACTTCTACACTGTGTGTGAACAAATCAGCCCTGTCCTGGCCTGGGGCTTCCTGGGGCCCAAGAGCTCCCTGCATGACTTCTGCTGCTTTTTCAAGGCAAGTCTCACCACCAGCGATGAGAACATGAGAATAAAATGCTGATATTTGCTTCATAAACAACTATACACAACTACTTTAGTGTCACTTGCAAATTCCTACCCAGACTTCTCCCTTTCTACCTAGAGGGCATTCCTAACTTGCATGCATCGTGCTTCTCCTTCAGGACCAGGTGCTGTTCTTCCTGAAGGACATTTTTGACCTGGAGAAGGTGCGTTACTCGTCGGTGGAGAGCCTGGCGGAGGACATGCTGCACCTGCTGCACCGGCGCTCTGAGCTGCTGCTGGCCTACCTGGGCGTAGACTCCCTGCGCCACCTCAACGGCTGCGTCTCCCCGCAGGTACAGCTGGTGCCCAACGCCCTCCTGGAGGCGAGGGTGCAGTGAGAGACTTGGAGCACATCCCCAAACTGACCCGGGTCACATACGGTTTGCAAAGAATTCTGAGCATTTGTTTTGGGGTGCGTTCACACCAAGCATGTTTGGAGCAGTTTATTTGAAGCTGGAGCGCTTACTTCTTCAGGCGGGAACAATGCCTTTTGAACTTTGTACTGCACCAAGACGCCTGTAAATTGGTGTCTCGGTCCTCTTCCAAGCAAACTGTGTTGCAGTTTGTTAGGAGTGAGACCTTAATGTGAACCCGCTACTGGAAACAACCCCAAAACGCAAGGGTTTATGGGTATTAGGAGACGTATGTTGACATCTGACAGCCAGCAGTTCCTCATGCTTGGAAAGCCTAATATAACAAAATATAACAAAGGGCAAAAGGCAGTTTGGGCTGATGCTCATATTCAGCTATTTCTTAATGTGTTCTTAACTGGTATGAACACCAGAGAAGAGTGCAGACAAGTTCATCATGTTTTAGCTTAAGTAGCAGGATCTGGAATCAGACCTGTGGTTCAGACCAAAGAAAACTAGCTGTAGGTGTGATCGCACCCTGAATCTGCATGGTGCACCACATGGGCAGGGCTCGCCAAGTACGCAATGAGTGCCAGAAAGTTCAAGCAGTCATTAATGTGGCGTTCTGTGACTGCCAACTTATCTGACACTCTGACTGGTATTGATGCTCCACCCATCTGGTACACACAACAGTTTAAACCAAATGCTACTCCATGAACTTAATTGAAACGACTATTTACCCGATGTCTTGAATCCACCGCTCGTCCCCAACCTGTCACCCACAGCAAAGCTCCCAAACTGTGGACACCATCCTCCGAAGCTACCCATCATGACTCTTATTGATCTGTATTGGAGGGTCCAGGTGAACCTTAGGAGCCTCTGATCTGCCTTTCACACTATAACACTATCTAAGGTGCAGCCTCCTCCTCTCCCCAACCCCTTTTCACTGTGCCATGGCAATGCACGTTAAATAGATGTTTTTTTTCTTACTATAACAAAAGATACTTTTGATAATTTAACCTTGCTGTGAGACTGACTTTGTTTTCTTGCAGTAAAGTATTGCGCTTTGTAAATAGAGGCAGTTTCAGTGCCGTTAAGAGCAGTATGTGTGGGGAAAACAGTACTGTTTTACCATAGTATTTATTTTATCTTACTGCAAAACTATGTGAGATATATATATATTTTTAGAAGTTGTAGTTGTGCCTGTATGTAACGATGGATTTGTGATTCACTTCAAATATAGTCTGAATTGTGGACTGTCTAGCCAGTGTTGTATAAGGAACTGTTCACCAGTTAGATATTTAAAAGACGCATTACCAGGTCCTAAAGAACATAGGCGCTGCAGAAACACTGAAAGTTCTCTGTGATCCTGCTGCAAGCTTATCTTGCCTGGGAAACCTTGAAACATAAAGGGAATGAATTGTGAAATGGGTCAGGTATTGCTCTTGTAATACGTTTAATGACTTACATGGGATGTTTAAGGATTTTTATAAGCATATCCTTTTTGATCACTAATCAAGCCCCCTTTTGGGGATGCTGCGAAAGTTTTAATGTCTGAGGTTTTGCTTCTGAGAAATTGGCACTAGTCCATTTTCTCCAAAATCACTTGACCTAATGGGATTGGCTTCTGAAGATCTTTAAGCGTCCCTTTACATCAACACCGGAGGCTGGATCAAATTACTTACGAGATTGGGCTTATTGACCCGTTATTGATAGCAGCTATGTGTCTGAAGGTGGAGATGTCTATATAGTTGCTAACATGCCTTGTAGTGAAGTTTGTCTTTGCACCAGAATACATCACAAAACCTTCATGCAATAATCCTAGGAGGTTCTACACATGCAGCCCAGAAAGCCGTTGATCCTATCCATACTATAAAATTGTATATTATATCACTATTGAATATTCCTATAGCATTAAATAACGACTGTAAATACTTGATCCTCAAACTTGAGCCACTGATTGCTTTGCCCACCATGAAAACAAACCTTTCATTATGAAGCCTTATCAATGCATACTTAAGCCTTGTCTTCAGTCATTGAATGTCAGTGTAACTGGATGTCATCTTATTCATCACCTGTGGTGTTTAAAAAAGAAAAATGCTTTCTGCCTATTTGTTCAGTTCATCACTGCCATATAAATGCACAACATGAAAGCTTTCAGCAATAAAATGGCACTTCAGGATATTATGCAGGACGAAACTTGAAGAGTTCAATTTCCAGAATGCTACTGTATATACCATTTTAAGGGGGGCGGGGACATTAACAGTTGTCACAAGCATCAATTTAAGTTATAGGATCCATTCTGTAAGAGTGTTATCACTTTGTCATCCAAAGACTTACATTACCTACCGTTACATTTTTACTTTATGCTGTCAGTCATTTTTGCAAGGATGTGCCACTTGTTTAAAAAAGGTGGATTTCATTTTGTCCACATACAAGGGAAAGAGTCATTTTGCATTGCAAGTTCACCGTATTAATGATTTTGTGCACAAATTAAGCAAATAAAGACTGACATGTACATCACTCATGTGGTTGTATTTCTTTCCCAACTTGGATCAAGCTGAATTAAGTTTAAAGTGTTTTTCCTTTAGAATGCAAAAGACATTCAAGTAAATTAGTCCAACTTATTTGTTACAACTTTTATTAATGGACATGGCAACAATGCAAAAGTCAAAACAGTGATTCCAAAAACAAGAATACATTCGATAATATACACAGCACATGGAACCTTTTGTTTACCTCTAAGGCATGCTCCTTATTTCTCACTTCTGTTTTGTCTTCTACACCCCCACGAACTCTGTGTTGAGACACTTAGCTCAGAGGAAAAGAGCATCTCACACGCATAGAGTGAACAGCTTCAAACATATGCGACCTTTCACTACAGAAAAGTGTGGTTCAATTTAAACAAAAAAACAAAACAACTCACTACCCCAAATTTACTGCCAAAAAAAAAACTAAGCGTCTGCCATTGACATCCACAAAGTACATCAGTTCCTGGTCCTCGTCCAACTTTCTAAAGCATTGTTTCTAAGCAAATTCCTATTATGACAGTTATTGGTGAAGGCATTCAAGCGAATCAAGAAAAATGAAACAACCATCAAACAACTCTCAACACACTATGGCATGGTTAAAACAGTCAATCCGAGCTGAAAACATGTATCTGGCCAACACTTTGCAATCACAGAATTTGCATTTCATTGCATTGCTTTTTACCTTATCACTGGAGCTCTCGAATGGTCTACGTTCAGCAGTGGGATTGACTCAAAGGATCCCTCCTTTTGGGACAAACTACCACAGGGCCTGATTCTACGACCTAAGCTTGCAGCATCCTCCAACACTGTGAGCGAGAAGTGAAGGCAGCAGCGTTTCAATAGTAGATTTGCACTGCACTTCGGGCAAATTCACACCACCACAGAAAATGCATGTATTTTACTGTTGGGACCTGGTTGTTGAGCACATTTCTAACCTCTGACAACAGGTTTGCATTGCATGCAATGTGTTATACCAAATGTCAAAGAGGTCACAAAGTCAAATTCTCTAAAGCATCATGATGTACACTCACTGCCAGACTTACCGGAATGCAAAAATAAGGCTAAAATCGGAAATACTAAGCACATACTACAATGACAATATTTCCTTAGTGAGCCTAGGCAACAAGTGGAATACTTTTTGTTCAAGTTGTGTTAAGTCAGATAGTTTTAAGAGTCAAACTTGATGTAACAAGTCAAACAGCTCATACCATGCAATTCATTCATGAGAGCACATTATCATCTAAACAAGGGCTGCTGATATTCAATATCCTGGACATTGCTTACGACTCTAAGCACAGATTCATTTTTAACGACACAGGTAAGCATTTTTGCGCATGTATATTGGTCATGTCACTGGTCAAAACACTGGTTTCCTTAGGTTTCGCTTACCTGTGTTATTGCAGCAGAACCTAAGGTGCAAGGTCTTGGATGACACTGCAAAGATCAGATATTGCACTGTTTGCCATCAGTGAACAATGCAGTCAGTCAAATATTTGACTTAAAAATTAATAGCCTTTCAGAACAGTGCTCATTCAGATAGTATGTCAGATATCAACAGAAATTCTGCATCGCTGAGCTAGTCAGAAGCACTTCCACTAATGGCATTCCACATGCTCATAGGACATTAAAATAAAACAGCAGAAACCTATACATGCTACATTGAACGGTGCTGGAATCACAGTCATTAATGCAACAGGACTTTTCTGAACAACTTGAATTAATCTTGTAATAAATGGCATTTGAAAACATGATAATCTCAACTAGACAATGGCACTTAGCATGTCAGATGTTCAAAACGCGGAAACCACATGTACAGCCATAGAGAGTTCCTACCAGGAGTGTTAGAGAGAATGCTTTCATATTAGACACCCTCAGTTCAGAGTTCACACAAAAAAACAGTCCAACTGGCACTGAATTGCTACCTACAAGGAGAATCTAGAACAATCTACAATGCAAACTGAATCAACATACTGTATGCGTTCAGAGTCTGAATGTTATGCAGTCAGTGGAGTCAAACAAGGGGAAATGTAACAGTCTCAAGAACATGTGGTACAAGAATCAACATAAAGTCCAAAGTACTATGCCTCTCCTCTAACATTTTATACTTACCCAAAACTTAGAGGGGAAAATTGCAATATTTTTTGACAAAATACTACATTTGTTTGCAACTTCTCAAACATCACAAAGCGTTTTGTCTCTTAAAGTCACAGTATTGTACTTACAGTATAGGAGGGCTCAACTCATGGACGATGGACTGCTTAGCCACCCCCGACCCTACAAACCTATGTTCTTATATTGGATAAACACTAACAGAATGGGCACAGCAAAAAACGACTTTTGCAATTGTTTTTATATTATCAAAAAAGTTCTTTTTATAAAAGTCCAACAAATTTATACATGTGCGTTCACTGTCAGACACTTGGAAATGGGGGAGAGAACAAATTTTTCAATGCAATGCATTTGATACAGTGACAATTTACCTTACTGTCCTGCAAAAGAACGGCACAAAAACACTAAAAATATGCAACATTTCTTGCAACCACGTTTTCTGAGGAACATGTTGGGAAAATTTAAAAAAAAAAAAAAATACTTGCTTACCGCTTTTCTAAACTTGCCTGTGAGGGAGGAAGTGTCTATCAAGGCAAAACACAGTGCATACTACCTCAACAAAGTCAGACAACCAGGCAAGATTAAAGAGAATGCCACAACAACGCAGTTAATGCATGAGTTACATACATAAGCCACCTCTAAGCTTTCTTACGTCAAACATCTGTCTACTGCTAGAGTCAGGGCAATGGTCAGTAAACAGGAGTATAAACAAGGTCTATCAGCAAGGAAATTCATTGGTCTGAACCACTCAGGATCATTGCACGCAAATAATGTATCTAAGAGCCTTGTAGACAGTTGGAGAGAGACAGACAGGACAGCGCAACTTTGAGTCAGCCATTTTGGACAATTAAAAAAACCAGAGAAGGCCTGCATTTGAAGCTTTTCCAAAATTCCCATGGTAAAAACAAAAACATACATGATTTCATTTCAACCCTTTTTTTAACCACCCCAACTTACCAACACAGGAGGTTTCATTTTGTTTTATTGCAAAACACAACAGGCAATATCATTTTAAAACTGAGATGATTTACATGGTAATGACTACAGTTTAATAAACATGAGTTCTAACCACATTTTATGTAGATACAGGGCTGGAATGACCATATGTATAATTACCTCACTAAAAACAAAGCATTTACAAGAAAAAGAAAAAACAAAAAAAAAATGAAAGAGGACGTGTTCGCCGGGTAATCTGCCATCTATGTGAAACACTTTCAAACCAAGGAAATTTAAGATCTTCATCAAGGCGTCTGCATCCAAACATTTAACAAAGGATTTTGTTTCGACAATGTAGCATTTACTTTATGTCCACTTCACATTACTGGCCCTGTGCAGAAGAAATACATAGAAGATACATTGCATGTTAACAGCAGAAACACTGGACTCAGCTTCCCAAAATAAATAGCTAAAAACCTGTATAGGGAGGAAGCGGTATGGTTAAGTTTGCTGAGCTGCTGCGTCCGCCGCCACCCTGTAAAACCTGAGGAAGAAGAGGGTTAGGGCAGAAACAAACTGGCTACACAGTATCTTTAAAAAAAACACAGGGAGTTGAAATGTGGGTTAAGAGAGCTTCAAACAATAGAGGAGACGCAGGAAAGGAGACAGAAATAAAATGGATGCAGAGGGCAGGTTCTTAGCGGGGGCGTACCTGGGGGGCTTGTGGTGCGGCGCCCATCGCCTGTGGGCTGGCGGTGCCGTAGTAGGCGGCCTGCTGGCGGTAGTACTCTGCCCAGGCGGCGCTGTAGTCCGGCTGGCCTCCGGGCTGCGAGGCCGCTGCAGCCGCTGTGGCCTGAGGGGCGGCTTGACCTGGAGCGGAAAACACCGGAGCTCCTGTTAGTATGAGAAACCACCTCCGACACACATACGCTATATAACTAGTCTAATAGTGGGTTTTAAGTCAGAAAGGAAACAGCATTTTGCTTCCGTAATGTGACACATTTCCAGTCGAAATAGGATGTTGGGGAGGGATGTAACCAAGCAGCCAAAACAATGTGTGAATTTTGAAGCCAATAAGGAAGTGGCGACAAGTCAATGGGACCACAACCCAACTTCTCGCTAAAAATATGAAGTCAATATGGTTAGGTTATGGTCTCAGTAGCAAATTTCACTTCTTCTAATGTGGGTCCTTATGGCGATTTAAGATAATTTAAATTGATGAATTGCAGCCACCCAGGACACAAAGTAACACACTGATTTTTTGCCTTAGGAAACAGAAAACCGGTTTTCAAGGGTGAACGCCCAACAGCGTTTCAACTCACACCACTTTTGTCAAGCTGCAGGTTTTATATGATGGGAGGGGCGGAGGAGGGGTTTGTTTAAAAATAATAATACTAAATCTGTGATGGTATTGGTTTGAATTTTTATGTTCACCTACAGCTACACCATTAAGAAATGACTAAAAACAGTTTCCCAGGAAGTAATGGGATTATAAAGCGATATAAAAAACACCAGAAAATAAAATGTAACCTTTTTGGTATTCATTACTAAATTCAATTCAAATTGCAACTTTAAAAAGGAACACTTTTTGGTAAATAAGCTCTTTGATCCACTTAACATTGTGTGACGAGATGGATACCAGTGCATGGTAATACTTCACACACTTAAGGTTCATTAGCCTAGCTTTACACACACCCCAACACACTAAATAATGACCACAAAGATTCAACTGCTGCCAATATCATCTTTAACAATGAAATGTGTTAAGATGATCTGAAGAGTTGTAATCCTTTGACATTTCTGAGGCAGAGAGCCTGATGCTTGTAAGAAGGGGAACGAACCCTCCATCGGTCCTCTGGGTGGCGGGACAGAAACCTTCTGTCTTTCTCTGGGGCAGCTGTGGGTGCAGCCGCTCTACTACAGAGGGCTGCAAGAGGAGCACAGCTGCCCACTACCTAGTGTCCAGCTAATAGACCTACTTAAAAAAAAAAAAAAAAACTCCCATCCAGAAACAACAAAATTAAGAGTTGATCCTGTGATGCCACAATGCGAAAAAGAAGCTGTTCGACAGGCAGATCAAGTTTGGGCACCCACAGAATATTTTCGTTTTGTTTCGCTTTCTTATGCAAATGACCTCTATTCAAATTTCATTTACTCTCCAATTGTCAGTCTAGGGTGCTCACACAGTCACATGTAACATTTTGCCAAATCTTTCAGCTAACACCTTGAGGGCATCACAGGTTCAAGTCTTAATTCTCTCGTTTCTGGATTTGGGGTGTTAACAATTATTAACTAAACCATAACTAACTGGACCACATGAATAACACCGAGTCCTACAAGTAAACAGTATTCCCATTTAAATCCATCTTAAAATGACTACCAAATAATCCTATTCCCAACACCAGGATCACACTTAAATCGTTTCCACGCAACAGTTCCACACAAGATTTCTTGGCTCAAATGTATCGAGATGAAACAAATTAGACATTAGAAATAAAAAAAAAAGCTTGTTTCAACTCTGATTGTCTGACAAAATGTTATCATGAAAAGTTTAGGAAGTGGCAGCAAAAAAAAAGGGGTAAAAGATTGGTTTGAGGTCATACATGCATTCAACACAGAAGTAGAAAATATTTGATGCATGCAACACCTTTGCAGCTCCATGCATCTGCAGCAATGGTGCAGATCCGATTTGAAATGAATGACCGTAGATAGATTGTGGAGTACAGCGTTCAGTGTATTAAGTGTGATCCCAGCCTAAAGTCTGATTTGAAAAGCAGGAGTTCTGACCTTGTTTCTTATAATACTCCTCCCAGGCTTTTGTGTAGTCCTGAGGCTGCTGGCTCTGTTGACCTAGAAAGAGAAGAAAACAGCGTCAAGGGCATCCAAGTGTCAAACGGCATGCATCAGAAGACAAATGTCACACAAGTGTACACAACTCACAATCTACATTCCTTACACCCATGATAACACCGACCTACAAATCCAATAACAACATGATTCACTTTGCATTTTAGCCAAGTATAGTCAAATTGGCATTAGCTGGCGCTGAGCAGCTACTCCTCATTTAACACATTTCATTCAACATTAAATGGAGTATGCACATGAGACAGCAGTAATACATTCATGGCACATGAGCAGGTGGCAATACTCCACCATCAGTATGGACAGAGCCCTAAGGTAGTCTATAAAATAAGCTACTCTTAGGCTCATAAAAAGGTGATTCTGTGTGTCTTGACAGCTCAGTCCTGCAGACAGTCAAAGTGTCACATTCTAAACAGCATGGGCTTGTAATGTCAAACCAAGTGGCGGCACACCGTGAGAAGGCTCCACGGCCAGCCAACTGTACTTCTGCTTTTCTTCCCAAACCCCAAAAAGAAGCCGATTCAAAGCCCACTGGCTGTTTAGACATTTGGACAATAAGTGTACACTGAAGCTACGTTCATATACCCATTTTCTTGTAATATTCCTCCCAGGCCTTGGTGTAATCTGCCTGTCCACTCTGACCTGGAGCCTGCGGGTCACCTGTTAAAAATGGTACAATGTAATTGGTAACCATTCTCTTCAAAAATAAGGGCAGTTTGTCCTCCACCTGCCTAGATCAGGCACTCGGCCTGGGGATGGTGGGGGAAACTATCCTGTCCATGGGGTAAAGTAAAAAAAAAAAAAACCTAAATAAAAAAACAAAGACGCTCTGTAAAAGCAAAGTAAATTAAAAGATGAAACCAGCTCATCACTGGTCAGGGACAAACCAGTAAGTAGAAATGAGTAAAGCCATTAAACTAGACTGCTCTACTCTGACTAAGCAGATCTGGCTTCCTCTTATAGAAGCAAACACATAGAGGCTATTGAGGAACAGGCTTGTTACCTTGGCCGTTGGTCTGAGTCGTGCCTGGGGCTCCGCTGGTGGGCGTCATGGGAGCCTGTGGCTGCTGGCCGTACTGAGAATAGTAGGCTGCCCAGGCCGCCGCGTTGGCATCAGCTGCTGCTTTATCTGCACACAGTAAACACGTTTAGTTACCCTGAACAAAGGCGGAGATAAAAAAGGTGGAAAACATGCCGTAATAGCTGTCCACGACATAATACCTCATATGGATCACACTTGAATGTATTATGTTTTTCATCATCTTGAAGCCATTTTGATCTAAAGGCTTATGCTTAAAAATTGTTTTAGACAAATATAAAGTGATGTTGATGCTTGTGTATGAATTTCTTTCCAAAGCCTTTGCATCAAGGCAAAGGGCGGCTACTTTAAAGAATCTAAAATATAAGATAGTTTTGATTGAACACTTTTTTGGTCACTGCATATTTCCATTTGTTTTATTTCATAGTTTTGACGCATCAAAAAAGTTTCTCATTTTTCACTGAAAGAGCCCTGACGGACGAAGTTTTGCTCCAACATGGAGGATAACCGTGGCAATGAAAGCTTCTTAACTTGCTCAAAAGAGAGCCTTGGCTTGCTTTTCCTTATAACGCCACATGAACCAATGTGCCAACTGGCGGCAGGTACTCACTTGGATCAGGCTGGCCCTGCTGCCAGTGTGGGAAGCCGTTGCCCCATCCCTGAGGCTGGTAAGGCGCAGGAGGACCGCTGAGGAAAGAGACAAAAACAAAACACATTAACCCACAACACCCTGGAGGTCACACTATATTTAGTGTATGAGACCAACAGTGACTGCAACAAGCTTCAATTCCTAGGTGATGAATAAAAATAAGACCAGTCTGCTGTACTCACTGTGGTCCTGGAGGTCCCTGGTTGTATGGTCCAGGGTTGTACGGGCCCATGGGTGCACCGGGGGGTCCAGGTGGGCCGTGTGGGCCAGGACCTCCATGGGGGCCAGGGGGGCCATGTGGGCCACCCATTGGAGTGACGGGTCCCTGAGAAGGCAGACATGACATCATACGATCAGGGTAAGGCATGTTGGGTAGACATGTTGACAGCAGAAATGGAGCCGTTTCGGGAAGTCTTCTTTAAACAGTTTAAGAAATTATACTGTTGATATTGATATTTTTCCAGTGTTCCACCCATTTCATACAGCATATATTTCCTATTTTTGGTATATTTTCTATATCACGTTCTATATTCACTCAATTTGCCTCAGTCAGTTCTGCTGCTGTTACTTTGCACATCCTAATAATGCTGTAATAATTCTTTTCTCCCATAGCTTTCATTCATACAGTCTACTTAGCATGTTCATGTGTTTAAACTGCCATTTGCCTATGTCTTTCTCTGCTATATCCCATTTCTATTTGCTGCTGCAACGACCCAATAATCAGCCATCTCCCTACAGGTTAATATCAAACACTCACCCCAATTTTCTCCTCCACCAGTTGCCTGGCGTAGTCGATCTGTTGAGGGGAGCCCCGGACTGTGAACATCTTGATGTTGGGGTCAGCGTTGGGAGGAGGATTCCTCTGCAGCTCGATCCTGGCTCCAGACTGCTGGCTGATGCCCTTGATCGTCTCACCACCTGGAGCGTTCAAAAATAAATATTAACTCAACAGTCAAATACATCTTCACTTCTAAGGCATTAAACAGACGCCTTTATCCAGAACTAGTTACTCCATTACTGTATGGTTTTCCATTGCCAACTAGCAGAATCTCAGTTTTGGGTTCCCTTGCAAAAGGCAGAAGTACATTTCTGTTGTGATTCTATTAAACTAATGGTCTATTTTCAAATAATCAATGTGATTGCATAAAGTTGCTGGTTTCTCTAACCACTACGTCACTCTGTCACCGCACAGTCTATCATGTGTAGGTCTCAGATTAGGGTAGGGTTAGGGTTATACATCACACATTCAGCGTGGTGCATGAGTTTTCATCACAGACCATACACGTGCTTTAAGTGTCTATTCGAATAAATTACAAGTTCAACTATAAAATCTGCTTTTATCCCTGGAACATTAACATAACAGCCAATATGAGGAGTCCAACAGCCAAAACAGCACCAAGACAGTAAAAATCTCTACTAAAGCATCTTAAAGTAAAGTAAAAAATAAAGTAGCCCAAAACAGTGCAGGGTAATAAAAAAATACCTGTGACCTTGGAATATTCAATCCCTTCAAACAACCAGTATGTTTCCATCAACAGCCATGAACTCTATCAAAGTGTCTTTGAGTAATTTCTGTTTCCCTCCATCTTTTTTCCCCTCATTTTGCCATAAAACCTTATACAAGTGAACACTCCTTAAGTATACTCGCCAACCTGAACGACCTAGTTTTCAAACAAAATCCCAAGTGAAGTCCTGCTGCTGGTGCACTTGCCTTTTCCGATGATCAGGCCGGTCTTCATGGTCGGGACGGTGAAAGTGAACTCCTGCAGGCCACCAGGAGGGCCCATGTTCCAGTTGCCCTGCCCGCGGCCTCGGCCCCTGCCGCCCCCGTGCCCCGGAGGTCCCCCGGCCTGGACGCTCCTCAGCAGGTCGGAGATGATCTCTGCTGCGTGCTGAGCCTGGTCAGGAGGACCCATGATCTGGGCTATCCTCTCTGGTGTGCTGCCGTCATCTGCAGGGAGAGAGCAGGGCAGTTAGAGGCTGGGGAGACGCCACAACCAAAATCAACATCTGCACATTTCTAAAGAGACATTCATCACTGCTGAAGTTCTGTATGGCTTTCCATTGCCAACTAGTAGAATCTCAGTTTTTGGATTTCCTTGCAAAAGGCAGAAGTAGATTTGTGTTGTTGTGATTCTATTAAACTAATGGTCTATTTTCAAAGAATGAACACGATGGCATAAAGTTGCTGGTCTCACTAACGACTACGTCACTGTCACCGCAAAGTCTACCGTGAGTAGGTCTCAGATTAGGGTAGGGTTAGGGTTATACATCACGTTTTCAGCGTGGTGCATGAGTTTTCATCACAGACCATACACATGTTTTAAGTGTCTATTTGAATAAATTACATTTTTGTCATTTAGCCGACGGGGTGTCAAGGCCACTTCAAAAGGATACACGGTTGTTGTGGAGATCAAACTTTAAACCTTCTGATTATTGGACGGCCTCTACAACCACAAGGCTGCACAGCCTGGGTCTAAGCTACAGATACACAAGACGTAAATGTGCAGCCATCAACACTCACCCTGCTTAAACTGGATCCTAACACCTGTGTCACTCTGGATTTTCTTGATCATCTCTCCGTTCCTCCCAATCACGATTCCTACCGCGAACCTGGGGACAGGAACCTAGAGAAAGAGAGAACGCAGAGCCAAAGTTAAGAGACCACTTCACACCCCGTCTCCCAACTGATAAATGAAAGGACATGTGACTGTAACACTCACATCTAAGCTGTCTCCTCCTCCCATCCTGGAGCCATACTCGCCCCTCTGCTCCCTGAAGCCTTGGTCTCTGATCAGCTCCATCACCATCTCTTTGGCTTGCTGGAGAAAGACAGAGAGAGAACAGTCGTTTCCATCACACAGGTACTGGCTTACATCCACGTGAAAAAGGAGGTGTGTACTAGGACTAAGTAAAGTGTTCTGGGTTCTTAACAGGGATGTAATCGGGGACAACTCATGATTGGACTGTGTGTCAGACGCTTACCTGAACTTTAAAGGGTTCTCCTGAAATGCGGAGAGGTTTGTCGGCGCCTGTGTTTTGTGGTCCTTCTTGGATCATGACCATCTTCACTCCGGCTCGTTCCTGGGGGTTATGAGAAAAAAAATATCAATGATTTGCAGAGAAGTTACAGATGTGTCTTTGCACTACTGAAACACACAAGCTAAAGACTCTCACACAGCCAAATATGCCCTCCACTTAAAAAGGACAGTCTCCCTTCTCACTACACCACCCTGCTGCCCCTTTATTTGGTCTCTGATCCTGACTGGAGACTCACCTGAAGGCTTTTGATGGTTTCCCCTCCCTTGCCAATGACAAGGCCGGCTTTAGAGGCTGGGACCATAATCTCCTGGACAGACATGCCCGGGCCGTCGTTGTGGTGGAATGCTGGAGTCGGCCGTCCCTTCTCGACAATCTCTGTTAGTAGCCTCTTTGCGGTCCTAATTGGGGTTAAAACCAAGATTAGCCAATTCCATCACAACTATTCAAGCCTGGAACCTACAATGAGCCACCAACAAAAAGTCAGATTGACACTACAGGGGGAAAAAAGGTTGATAACTTACTGGATGGAGTCTGGTGATCCCGTTAATGTTACCGACCTCTCTGGCATGCCTCCACTGTCTGCATAATAGAGAGGGAACCGTTAATGCACAACTTATAACAGATGTGTACAATGCTATTTATTATTGTTCAAATCCTCATTATCAACCACAGCAGCAAATCTCAACCTACCAGGGGCAATCTGTATTTTACATCCAGACTCCTGCTGCATGCGGGATATCTGCTCGCCTCCTCTTCCAATAACTGGTGGAGAAAAAAGATGATTACATTTTAATATCCGATAACATTAAACAGACCAGGCAGCCGGTTTTTGTTGAATTTTAGTGTTTGTATGTAACATTAAAGTCAACTCACTGAATCCAACCATTCCATCGGGAACCTTGAATTCCTCTGATGTCGATCTGAGAATGAAATTAAGTAGATGTCAATATGGACTTTGTAATATGGGGCAAAATATGGATGTAAAACCAATTAATGTGATGGCAGAAAGAGACAGTGCAACTCTCAATATCTACCTTGGGGGACCGCCCATTCCTCCCATGGCTGCTGAAAATGCTGCAAAGAAAACACAAGATAAAGTCAGGAAATGCACAACAGTCACATCATTAAGAATTAACAATTTGGACCGATTACTACATATCCTAATGCAGACGGCAAGTTTCTAAACACATTTACAACGTTTGTTTTAGGCCAATTACTACAAGGAATCATCAAGACGGGGCTAATACTTACGGTCATTTGGAGCCACTTTCTTTGTCTCTGGTTGGTCTGTGAAAACATGGGGAAAAAGCCAGCATAAGAACCCATTGTTGAACCCATTATCATGTTACTGACCTGACCGGGTTTTCCAAACTGCAGCTGGGGATTCATATATCTGAAATTGGCTTGTCAGCATGGCCTAAAATATGAATGGTTAGGGCAAAGTAACAGGGGTTTTGAATACTTTAAACTGCTAGTGGCTTTATTGCCAATGAATGTACTAAGATGAAGGTAAAGCAGTGAGATCTAAACACATGCCACTGAGAAATCCATATAGACTATAAATGTAAACACGAACTACGGACTCCATAGTTGTAAATAATGTACATTACAAACTACATTCCTTGTTTAAATACATTATTGATACAGATCCAATCTAAGTACAAAACATTCCTACTCATAGTCAAATACACTACCTTAGCTGCTAAAACATACAGGCAAGCATAACTGACGAGACTTGCAATGAATCGATTTAAGCCACTGACCTATATTGAGGTTAGGCATGGGAAAATACCCACCAGCATCTTCCAGGGGCCTTTTCTGGCCTCCGTAACCAAACTCGTTTGTTGTTGGTGCCGCAACGCCGTCACCTCCGATCTTTGCTGCGATCTAAAAGCACAAAGATAGAAAAGGGGCCGAGAAGACTTTAGTGAATCTCTTCTTCACAGCTCGTGTCTGGTGTATCCGGGCAGAAACACGCTGGCTGCGGCCTACACTTCGGCACGGAAGTCGGGCCCAACAAAGGAATGCTGTAACTTCCACATTAGCCTGCGAGCTATATTGGCGCAATGCCGGTCGGTCATTTTTACTAACCCAAGCGCGAGTGTAACTTTCTCACAACAGTTCATATCGGATATTTAACTATCAAGCACACTTGGCTAGGATCACTTCGAGCTTTTCACCAGCCATCGAGCCGTGATGTCCACATTTGCGCTGTGGCGTAGCTATCATTCGTTAGCTTAGCTAGCCGTGTATGATGCTGCAGGTTCAGGTCCAGGTTGGCGCCCGCACGGTGAACAGAATAAGCGCCGAAACTCGCGATTTGCCACCGATTTCGACATTATTGATAACTGAATTGATCTTCCGTTCTTACCTGTCGCGCTCGTTGAAGAGCGTCTTTAAAGGCGTCGTTCATTCCACCACCAGCATTAGAGGACGGGGGAGCCACGTTACTGTAGTCAGCCATATCTGCAGCTCTTCTCCTCCTCGGCGAAACAAGATGGCGGTTTTCATTCGCGGGAGCCTCGCGGTCAGATGCTTTATCTCGCGAGATCATACACAACATCCGGTATCGTACATCATTACAGAGGTATTCTATCACAATGTATCTGGTGGCTGGCTGTGATCTAATACGACCATGGAAGTGTTATATGATCTTATGAAGACTGTAGCTAGTGTAGGAAAGCTACCAATAACTTGCATACAAATGCATCAAATTGTAATAATATTTTTATTTAATATATTTAATAATTGGAAAATAGTCTTGCAATAAATGTTTATCTGCATATCTCTACTGAACCTTCAGTGCATACTGAAAAAACAGATAATGTCAAAAAAAGAAATGTATTAATTCATAACACTGTTTAACAATAAATGAAAAAAAATGAAGACGTATGATGTATGAAATAAAATTTATTGACTAAGACAGACCTACAGACCCACAAATGTCCCCAGCTGATACATCAAGTAGACATTTATTACATTTGGTCAAATATTTCAAGTCAACCATGCAAACAATTATTTTATCACAGCTCAGTGGGCTGTGCTGCATTCAACAACCTCACCAGGTTAGTGCATATACTCTTGATCAATAGTAAACTAACTAACTACAGGCTTTCAACAGCCTGTAGCTGCGGAGGTATTAAGGAATGAAGTCAGTATGTTGATGCAAGTCTGGCAGACTTAACTATTATGTCCTCTGAAGAAGATCACTGTGATTAATGTTTTTCAGGCTTTTTTCAGGATTTCAGTCACAACTCATATTAATGGGAGATGACAGTTTAGCTGTTTTGTCTTTCTTTTCGTGTTCCTGATCAAATCCCTGAAAAATATGTTTTTAATAGGCAATAGTTCAGCATAAAAACTTATTTGGTGTAAAAAAAAAAAAAAAAACAACCACTTTGCTAAATCTAAAGACTAAGTTGAGAAAAACCCATTTTCTAGCTTTCTAGTGAGAGTGTAGTTCAGCAGGGCACAGGGAACAGCCCTGACGAAGCTGGCTCCCATCCCATTATAATATCCTCTGACTCCGTGTCTCTCATAGATCTCAATCAGGCCTTGTAGCACACTGGAGGTGGGAGACGAAACTGAGCAGAGAGCTGGAAAACAAGAAAACCCAACATGAGTGAAACATAGTTGTTAATCGTAAACTGTTGAATTGGGAATGCACAGTGATTCCAATTCAATTCCTGGAGTTGGAATGTCACCCAGCTCTAAGGAAACTGAACTGGAATGACCGGAAACAGAACTGAATTACATTAAATTCCATGAAATTCCACTTCCATGAGAGTTTGCCTTGACTTGCTAAACATTATAAATCAAACATTATAAATCAAATAAAAGACAAAACACACCAAATCACATACATTGAATCATAATGTATTATTACGATTACATGTCATGCATCAAATACCTCCTAAAAGGTACGTTAAACATTTTATGATAGTCAGTATTGATAATATATATATACATTACATGTAATCTCACATATGTGGTAAGAATATCTGCCTTCTCGGTTAAAGTAGTGGAGAAGTGGAATTCCATGCCCACAAACATTAGAAACTCAGGAAGCTTTGCAGTGTTTAAAACCAGCCTCAAGCTTTGGCTAAAGTCAGCACAAATGTGTCACCACCAATGATTGCTTTGTATATATTATTTATCATACTGATTGTATCTATCTCACACCGATGGACTTTTATGTATTGTGCTGCTTTATGTAGTGTATTTGCTGTTCTGTGGTTGTTTTTTGGTCTACCTGCCCAGGGACAACAGATGTAAATTAGCTGCCAGCTAACTCTGGTGCAATTACTTTTAATTGTGCGCTGTCCCTGCAAAAATAAACAATAAAATAAATAAATAAATAAATAAATAAGAAAAAACAAAAAAATTCCAATTCTGTTTCCTGTAGGTTGTTTCAAATTCTAATTCCTCAGTTGAATTGGAATTGATGAGTTAATTCATGAATTGACCCCAAGCCTTGTTTCTTTAACTAAAACCCACCTAGGGAGCAGCAATGGAAATAAGTGTTCAGTACAGTCATTGTGATACAATGCAACATACATGTATCCTTGTATCTGTCTGTATATGAAGCCAATAGAAGGCCAGATGTTACCCTGCGCTTGCTGCTGGGTCCGGATCACTGCCAGCGGGTAACTGGTCATCTGTCCGGAGGCAAAGGCCACAAAACTGAAGAAAAAGAGTTTGGAGTCGCTGTTGTAAGCCGGATCGCTTTTTGCCCAGGTCATGATTGACTGCAAAAAGGAGCAAATAATTCAAGTTAGTATCTGTCAGATGAAGGTGAGCTTGATGTCTGAGTGTTGCTGCTTCTCACCTGATGAACCGCACACTCCACACCTGCATAGGGGATCATGCAGAGGATGCTCGGCTTGAAGCCCCTGTAAAAAGAGGCTAAAGACTCGTTTCTGTAGACAGATCGGGCGCACTCCACGACTCCGTTATAGGTGCCAGCTTGCTGCAGGTTCAGCCTCACCTTCAACACCTGAGGGAGAGAAGAGGGGCAGGAATTACTCAAATAAACCTCTATCAGTGAGTCATTTATACACACTTTGAAAAGATATTCACATGATTAAAAGGCAAATGAAGAGTTTCATTCCAAAATGAGACATCCACTGCTGTAAAAATGTGACACCTAAAATTATTGCTGTCTGGTGCTGAATTAAAAGTCACTATGGATTTTTATTAAAAAAAAGTATTATCTAGCTGAAGTCCTTGCCTTGCACACTAGTAACAATTTAGATTAAATCCAGACTTTTATTTTTTAAAGTAAAGCTATGTGCAGTATTTTAACATTAATAAATCATTACCACTTTAATTCAGAGACATTAGTATATTACCGTAAACAAACAAGACCAAAGAGAGGATTGGCAGCCTCTACCGGCTTCTACACTGCATTTTACATTGTGTGCCATTGGGTCAGATTTTGCGGGAAATGTGCTAGATTGCTTCACAGGGCGATTGCTTTATGGCACATTGGCCTGGATGTGAATCGAAAAATCACTTCCAACATGTTTATCCTCTTGAGTAAAGTGAGCTTTTTAAGACAGGAAACAACAGTGCTTATGGGAAATGCAGTCTTAATTTTGAGAAACACTGACACTAACAATACCACTGACATAAGAGAGAGACTGCCAATCATCTCCACTATGATCTCATTTGTTTACAGTAATTATACCAAGGCATCATAATTAATTTGACGATGATATACTGATGTTTAAAAATATCTAATTATGAACTCAAACCATTTAAAAGCGTTCAACTGTTGCTATAGGAAATACATGACAGGGCAGAAACGTTAAAGCACTCAGACCTGCCAAGGCTCTCTGATACCTCTAAAGGGTAGAAGGCGGCGTGAGCGACAGCGCCGGAGACGCAACCCAACCCAAAACGCTGCTGCACCGACAGGCTCTCCTGGGTTCTGCTCTGGGTGTACAGCTTCATCTGGAGACAGCAGAGAGGCACCAAGTGGGAGTCAAAAACTGTCTGCAAATAATTCTTAGCATTTGTTGTAACTGTCATGGAGTATGGACGGGGTTTGCTGCATCAGGACAGTTTGGACAGTGTCAGTCACAGGAAAATATAGAGAATTGTCGGTCAAATCCATCTTGTTCTTCAAGCAGGGTAAAACAAACGCTTTACTGAGAGAGAGAGAGTGTGTGTGTGTGTGTGTGTGTGTGTGTGAGAGAGAGAGAGAGAGGGGGAAAGAATCTGAGGGTCTGTCATGTGTCACCTGGGCGTAGATAAGACACTGTAGCGTAGACTGTGGCGTTCCTTTCAGCACATTGACAGCGTTGCCTTGCCACATGGCCCGCAGACCGCCCGCCCTCAGCTCCTGAAAGCCTTGAGAGAAGGCCTTGGATCCATGAACCTGCAGAGCAAACACAAAACAGTTTCATTAGAATCCTTTAATAGCCAAGTACATATTGACAACTAATAGTTTCACAGTAAATACACATAGTACAAGGACAACAGGACGTCACATAGAGTTAAAAACAGTGCAAAACACACTACAGAGAGCTACCTCTATAAACTATTGACCAAATGCACCAACAAGCTGAAGTTTCTTTACCAAAACACCAGGTCATTTAATATGAAAGCCAAGAAACTTCTGGTGCAAGCTCTCATCCGGTGCAATTCTGATTATGCTTGTTTGGCTTGGAGTAGTGGCTTTTAGAAGAAACTGAAAAATAGAATGCAAACCATGCAAAACAGTATCAAAACATTATCAGATATATATTAAATGCGCCACCAATAAATATTGTTTTATGTGACACTTTCCACCTCTGGGGTCAAATATATATGAATTTCCCACATCAAATCAAATCAAATACATCCATTGATTGTCATCCCTATATCGGTTTAAGCCTCTCGTTGATGAAATGACACCTGAGTGTGGAGCCGACCTGCAGCTGGGTCTTCAGGCGGTCGATGGGAGCCGTCACAGTCCGGGAAACGGCGTCTGCCAGTCCTGCCGCCAGAACGAACCTCCTCCACATCCCCGAACCGGACGCATCTTCAGGGAACTCGATGGGCATCGTGCGGCTCTCACCCACATCGAAAACCTGCAGCCAGAGGAGCGCAGGATTATATCTGTCACCCTGTGTGGTGCCAGTGATGGTCCAAGTTCATCCTCAATTACAACTTTATTTGTCATATAGTCTATACATAGTACAGACATTGCAATGAAATGCTTACTGGTGGACTTTCTCAACAATAGCGTTAAACAGATAGCAAAAAGAAAATAAAAACAAGAGGGGAAGAAAAAGTAGATTGTGACAAATAAACACTAAAATATAATACAAACTAAGTAATACTAACTAAGTGCAACTTCCAGGTTTGTGCAAGTGTAAAACAGAGGTAAAGCAGCATGAACCAATACATAATGTGTGTATTTATAGGATACAAATATATAATATGCAATGTGTAGAATCTGGATAAAGTTACTTAATATATAGTATACATAACATAATACCGTTATATGTATATACAGAATGTTACTGTGTTATTATACTTGCTTAGGTGAACAGTATAAGATGGATAAGTGACGGTTTGCCTTTTTGTTCATTCCCTGAGTATCAGTCACAGACTCTGTATGTAGTTTCAGGTTTTACTCATTAATTGTTACTCATTAGTTGTTATTCCTTTGGCTCCTTATGGAATAAAAGGCCTCAACCATGTCTCTCAAATGGATCTCAGATCAGTGATAAAGATCAGGGCAATGACAATTTAACAAAGGATCTGTTAATGTAAAGTTACACAAATTATTATCCCTGTCAATACCTTTTGGAAAACTCTCCCTCTGGTTGTGAGCAGAACCAAACAGGTTTAGAATTTCAATCTTCCTGGTGTAAATGATTTCACCCACACTCAGGTGTTAATGAATTGGTCGACAGTATGCATAGTTAATGAGGTGTCTCTTAGTCTGTCAGGCAATAGCCAGCCAGATACCGGTACTTACCCAAATAGCCAAAATCAATCAAAAACTGAAAAAAAAGGATGCTCGTTGTGTTAGAAATCAACATGAAACTTCCCCTGATGGAGTTGAAATCATCGCCCTGGGTCTTTAAAGTTCTGACATGTCAGTAACATGACACTCAAACGCTGCCAGCCGGTCTTACCAGACTGTGTTTCCAGGAGGAGACCAGCTCCCCTATGTTGTCCGCCGGGTGCAGGATGACATGCTGCAGGAACTCGCCCCAGTCCACCGTCATTGAACTGTCCTTATCCATCCTATAGCAGTGGAAAACACAACAGATAACATTCAGTTTTCATTGGTGCATTTCATCACAAAATTAGAAAGAAGAATAAGTTATTTTTAGTCATGCCGGGTCAAATTGTGTCTGAAACATATACGATTTACAATGAAACACTTGTGATGTAAAGTGTGAATGAGTGAAATAAATGTGCATCATTGTGTCAACTAGTCAAACTTTGAACCCATTTCTACACTGTTATGTCAATTAACATGTTTTTCTTCCAATGCAGAGTTTATGAGGGAATAGGAGCGGGCAAAAAAATCTTACATTTGTATTATTCTTTTTGCATTCGGCCTTGATATGGCCACTCCTAACTCCTTAAACAAACATATGATTTCCTCCTGGTCAATCACCCCTGATCAGAGAAGAGATGAATAGGATTACACAGAGGGATCAGCTCAAGTGACTGATCAGCTACCATTCTCTAGACTGTCAAAGAAAGCATTTACAGTGCTGATTAAGAACCCTGATCCTGTATGTTATGACCATTGTCTGTATATTGTGTACCATAAACAAATCTCAAAGGCGCATGCCTGCCTCCTCTCTGTCACCTTGAAAACACACACAAACACACTTTTTACTATGCAATAACTCACATTAATGATAGATAAACATGTACTTTAAATGATAAAGATGCATTGCTTCACCTAAAAAAAAACACTATAACACTCCTATGGACTTGTGACTTTAACATGAGCTACTTTAAGGTAGGGTAAGGTTAGGTAAGGTTTTTTTTAATGTCTTACTATAATTTTACTATAATATTCCTATTCATATGGGTCTGACCGCTCACCACACTTGTTCTTGTCAAGGTCATGAAAGTAAATCTTCCATTTCTTCTCTCTGTCCATCATGTAGCTGAGGAACTCGTTATAATCCAGCCGGCCGTCTTTGTCTCGATCATAGCTACCAATGATATTCTGGAGAAACAACAAAAAAAAAAAAAAAAAAAAAAGGTGTAACGTCTTGAATTATAGGGTTTCAGGTGAATGTGACTCATACTTCAGTGGGTTAATTAAGGGTTTGAGGGGGAATGCAGACAAGATAATTAGATCATTACCTGGACCTTGTCATCCATGGAGAGGACTCCGTATTTTCTCATCTCGCTGTGAAGCTCCGCGACTGATATGAAGCCATCCTTGTCTTTGTCCAATTTGTGAAATAAACCGCGGAATTGATCCATGTCTCGTTTTGGAAAATGAGACACAAAAAGTTTTTTATAGATATTTTTTTTTTAGAATAAAATGCAGCCAGCCTTTGCAGGAGAGTAAACAAAATGCAATGCTCTTCAGAGATAAACCTGCTGTGTAATAAAGCCTGTGCTGCTGACGCTGAGTCACTGGCCAATGCGGTATCTGGGTCTGTAGCCCACTGGCAGTCAGTGGCCCACAGTGGAAACCTCACTTCCCACTTCCACTGCAGGACAGCAGGTGTCGCTGTGGCTGCAGGGAAATAAAGACAGTTATCTCCCTCTATCCTCACACCTTCTCCTCTATTTGAGGAAGCTACAGGCAGAATTTCCATCGCACACAGATTAAGGATTATTATCATAAAATGAAATACAGGTAATCTTTCAACGGAATAAAACTATACAAAAGTTCAAGGTAGAATGTGTGTTATGCTATATTAAGATATAATAGGAATGGTCTGGACACACTGAGGTCGTGTTTGGGTGGGGTGGGATGGGGGGGGGGGGGGGTCTCAAACACACACAATGGTGACTGAAACAAGGACAAAGACAAAAAAAATTTATTCTGTCTCTCTCCGTCTCTGTATGTATACGGATCCCTCTCTGTCTCTCTCTCTCTCACACACATACATACACACGTACACACACACACACACACACACACACACACACACACACAAACACACCTGTCACTGTTGTCTGTCATGTCAAGTTCATAACTTTCTTGAGGTAGGCTACAATAAACAGGAGTGACACTGCATTGACAAAAAAATATCACTATAATATTCCATAATATTATAGTGTGTTTGTGCAATAGTGACTTTATAGTGATCTTATAGTTAATGATATATTCATCACCTGTGGTACCACTATGCTATTCCTATAACATTCCTACAGGGGCTCATAGTTTAAATGTGAGATATAAAAGTTATTATTGGATGCCCAGCTGTCACTCCGGTGTGTGACGTCATGTTAATAACTTTATTGCGGTACAATAAGCAGGACTGTCCTGTTGTTACACCTGGATGGTTTCTAAAACAGCCCGCTGTGGTAAATGACGTGCCTCAGCATTTGCTTTCTAGAAAGAGCCCCTGGATTCCAGCGTACAGCTGCGTCAAGCCAGCCAGAGTTAGACCGAGCAAACCCGGAAGTTAGGCCGCTTTGCCTTCAAAATAAAAGTGCATGTAGGGAAAAAAATCAATTTTAATGTACTACAGCGGCAGGTTCAAATAAGTTCAAGGCCAAAAATTATTATACTGAGTACTCTAGATTGTAGAATTTCTCGTTTGGGTCAACCCTCACTTTCATTACCTACTTTGTGCTCACAATTTAATGGCAATGTTAAAACTGATTTCACCCACTTGCTATAATTAGTGGAATTGAGGCTACGTGGTGGCATCGGTTTAGGCTATAGGAATAATTAGCCCGATATTTTGTTGAGTAAAGATATATTCAGTTGAATCAGGCTTTTGATAAGTACGGAGCCCGGGAGTGGCTATCGGGAGAAAAAATATTTATGTCGTGGCCACGATTTACTGTACCGTGCGCTCTCGTTTTCTCTTTTTCGTGCGCACGAGATACAATTCGTGCCCTCGATTTCCTCTTTACGTGCGCACGAATTGCCAAAACGTGCCCTCGAAATAGTGATATCGTGCTCTCGATATATAATATATGCGCTCTTCGTGAGCTTATAAAGAGTCACTGCACATAGGCTATTGGTGATTATGTTTAAATGTGGCGCTGTCCTGGGTGTGTTGCAGCCACCTGATTGTGTTTACATGGCCTGAAGGTTGAGTGGCTAAATATGTTGTAATATTTGGGGGATTTGCCTATTCAGTGTAAACAGACAATGGATATTAACATACCAAATCCTCACTAGGCCTATCTGCAATACCTAAAAGGTACCTTTTAAGTTGCATTTTTTCCTAAATTGCAGTTTAACGAACTCGAGGGAACGAACTGTATCTCGTGCGCATGAATGGAGTAAAACGTGCGCACGTTACAGTAAATCGTGGACTCGATATAACTTTTTTTTCTCTCCCAATGGCCACTCCCGGGCTCCGTATAAAAAAGCTGAAATTTAGACGGGAAGTAGCAGTGTTTCTTGTGTTTAGCTTGACAGAGGCGCCGTGGACGCAGGGGAGGGCGCAGCGGCTATTTAAAGAGGGTCATCTAGTCTCGGATAAATAACACAGGGTCCACAGCGTTGAGTAACCGCCTCTAAATGGTCATCATCCTCTCTGTTATTGTTTATTAGACCAGACTGAGCTCTGCCGGAGGGTTTCTGTGTTGGGACTGACAGCCGCCCGTCGACCAGACCCACACTACAGCTGCTCTTCTTCAACCATATATTGTTTTTATTTTATTATTTTTTGGGGGGGTGGGTTGAAAAAATGGGGAAAGATTACTATAAAATCCTGGGGATCTCTAAAGGAGCTGCGGACGAGGACATCAAAAAGGCTTACAGAAAGCAAGCCTTGAAATGGCACCCGGACAAAAACAAGGCTGCAAACGCCGAGGAGAAATTTAAGGAGATCGCCGAGGCATATGAAGTCCTGAGTGATCCGAAGAAAAGGGAAATTTATGATCAGTATGGAGAGGAAGGTAATGTGGTTTCTACTGCACAGACCTGGCATCCTTTTGCATCGTTACTGTGTGTGACGGCTGTAAATTTGCCTTCAAAATACGGTTAAAACCCCGTTATAAAGCCAGGATGGTAAAAATATAATTGTCGCTGCATGTGAAGTAATTGGCTTTAATTCAAGTCACATAGTGTTATGGGACCAAACAAACAGGCCCAGATAACAGCTGTTTGGCAGATCATGAGCCTACAATTCTTTGCATTTTATTATGAGGATATGTCTAGTGTCTGTTTGCAGTTATGACTCCCGTTATTCCTGTTGTTAGGGAAATAAAGCTCTGCCTCCCTCCATATTCACCAAATATGGGTGTTGATCAAAAAATAGAAAAAATGGAATCTGCTTCATTATGTCAAAGCCTTTGGGCACAGTTATGTCATACTGTGTTATATGGTGTAGGAAAACCGTTATATCTGATCCTATAAAGCTTCTATTTTCTGTCCTTGTGATAGAGGTTGGTTATAGGTGGGAAACGTTTGATATGAGGAAAGGCAGCACCGACCTGCTCACAATTCTGCTCTAGATTCATAGGTTAGGCTATATAGCCTATAAAAACAAAATTTTCTCACATCGACATAGTATTTAAACATTCGTGCAGTTCCATAACAATATATTGTAGGGGGAAATAAATACCTGAAGTTCATAATTCAATATCTCTAAAATATGGAAGATCAAGTGGGCAGGCCTACAATTAAGTCTCAGCATGTTGCCCACTAAGGACGCAGGTTCCCTGCTGTCCTCTAAAAAATTGCTCCAATTTTGTGCTGTCAATCATTTCGTAAAAGCAGGCATCACTTAAATCACGCAGCTAGATATCCCATTCTGGCCCTATTTAAACATGTATGCTGTAGTGGTGACAAATTGCCAATTCTACAGTAGCCTCTAGGTGAGGTATTGGCGGGGGAAAATCAATACTTGAAGTTTATAATTCGATATCTGTAAAAATCTGGAATATCCAGTGTGAACCAATCTCAGCATTTTGTCCAGCCAGGACTCAAGTTCCCTGCTGTCCTTTAAAAAGTACCAACATCTGTTCCAATTTTGTGCTGTCAATCATTTTGTCAAAGTAGGCATCACTATGATGGGTAGCCTATAGATATCCCATTTTGCCCCTATTTAAACATTTGTGCTGTAGGCTAGTTGTGACAAATTGAGTTCCATATAGCCTACAGTATGTAGCCTATCAGGGAAAATCACTACCTGAAGTTCATCATTCAATATCTGTAAAATCTGGAAGATCCAGTGTGAACAAGTCTCAATACTTGGACTCAAGTTCCCTACTGTCCTTTAAAAAGTACCATAATTTGTTGCAATTTTGTGCTGTCAATCATTTTGTAAAAGTAGTAGGGCTGCAACTAACGATTATTTTCATTGTCGATTAATCTGTCGATTATTTTCTCGATTAATCGATTAGTTGTTTGGTCTATAAAATGTCAGAAAATGATGAAAAATGTCGATCAGTGTTTCCCAAAGCCCAAGATGACTTCCTCAAATGTCTTGTTTTGTCCACAACCCAAAGATATTCAGTCATAGAGGAGTAAAGAAACCAGAAAATATTCACATTTAAGAAGCTGGAATCAGAGAATTTTGACTTATTTTTCTTTAAAAATTACTCAAACCGATTAATCGATTATCAAAATAGTTGGCGATTAATTTAATAGCTGACAACTAATCAATTAATCGTTGCAGCTCTCCTAGTAGATATTCCATTTTGCTACAAAATTCTCCCATAGTTGAGTGTTAAGGATAACTCATGATGAATCATCTGTGCCTCCGTTCAGGTCTGAAGGGAGGAAACGGGCCCACCGGTGACGGACAGGGCAGCAACTTCACCTACACCTTCCACGGGGACCCGCACGCGACCTTCGCCACCTTCTTCGGGGGCGCGAACCCCTTCGAGATGTTCTTCGGGCGCAAAGCCAACGGGCGGGATGACGAGGACATGGAGGTGGACGGAAACGACCCGTTCGGCTCCTTCACCAGCTTCAACCTGAACGGATTCCCTCGCGACCGGCACGTGGGCCTCGGGGGGCAGCAGCGGCGGAAGCAGGACCCGGCCATCCACCACGAGCTGAGGGTCTCCCTGGAGGAGGTCTTCCACGGCTGCACCAAGAGGATGAAGATCTCGCGCAAAAGGCTAAACCCGGACGGCAGGACCATGCGCAACGAGGATAAGATTCTCACTATCGAGATCAAGCGGGGCTGGAAGGAAGGAACCAAGATCACGTTCCCGCGCGAGGGAGACGAGTCACCTAACACCATCCCCGCCGACATCGTTTTCGTCATCAAGGACAAGCCACACCCACACTTTAGGCGGGAAGGCTCTGACATTGTGTATCCTGTGCGCGTGAGCTTACGACAGGTGAGGCTTTTTTGTATTTTTGGCACCCACTCTAACAGGGATTCATGAACTGAACTGGGAACGCATGGCACATTCCAACACAATTCCTGGAATTGGAATTGGAATTGGAATTGGAATGTCACCCAGCTCTAAGGAAATAGAATTAGAATTGAATTAGAATGACAGTAAACATTTGAATTCCACTAAATTCCATGAAATTCAACTTCTAAGAGATTTGTGATGTTTCATCTTGACTTGAAACATAAATGAAACATCACAAATCAAATAAAAGACAGTTAAACAAAAACAAGCCTATATTCAATCATAATGTACCTATGTATTGCAATTAGGCTACACGTTATGCATCAAATACCTCCTGAAAGGAACCTTTAACATTTTATGATATTCAGTATTGATAATATAGGCCTACAACACTACATGTAATCTCATGTGGTAAGAAAAAACATAAAAACATACAATTTCTCAGATTTTCATAAAATTAAATTAAACTTCCTGAAATTCCAAATCAATTCCAATTCTGTTTCCTGTAGGTTGTTTCAAACTCCAATTCCAGTTCCTTAGTTGAACAGGAATTGATGATCATTCATGAACTGACCGCAACCCTGCTGACTAAGCACCAGTGTAGTGTTGTAGCATTAATAGTGTCTGCCAGATGGATTAGTCATAGCGAGGACAGATTCAGAATCAGTTTAAATTTAGTTGAGAGTGACACTTAAACGCTCTGACGCTCTAACTCTGAAAAGCCTGGCTGTGATCAATAAAACGTAGGCAGTCTCACTCAAAAGTCGCTCTCCCGGGAAAGTGCAGGCGTGATTAATGAGCATAGTAAGGAACTACAGACTCTTTGGTTTTCTAGTTATGTAATTTGGATCATGAACATTGAGAAATAGGAGCTGTATCACCGGGAGGGCAGAGAGGCTGAGGCCTGCCCACGCACACACGGTGCAAGATGTGCTTATATGGTTCCTCCTACTCTGCCCAGCGCTCAATCAGGCCTTCATCACGTCGACTCAACTCTGAATATTTTGACTACTGTATGAAAACAACACCAGATCAGCTCTGCATCAGGTCATGGGATGTTGACATGAGTCACGCTGGGGAAAAAAAAAAGATAAATTAAATCATCTTTTAATCGCATTATAGACTTTGAGTCCCATGAGGCTCCTTTTCTTCTGAGAAAATGACTGTAATTCATCAGTTCATTCCAAAACATCTTTTCTATAAGCGTGCTAAAACACACTTGTGACCATGAACAAAGAGAAACATTGGAAGATTTGCGCAGTGTTTTGCATGGTCTTGTAGAGATCAATGGGTAGAAAATGCTGCTAATACTGTTAGGGATTGAGGTTCAATTCCAATTAGGGCCTCCCATGCTAAAACCGTTGGCACTCATGGTACTGCAAGGCAATTTTGATGCAAAACCCCACCAAATGGCACAAGTTATGTTTCTTAACACTGATTAGCAGCAAAGAGTCTTTGATATTGCACCTATGGTAGTAGCAGGAATACAGAAGGCTGCCTTGGATGCAACATTTTGCAAGCAGCAACCTGTACACCATCTACCTCCAGCCTCCATTAATCTTCCATATTCTGAGATTTCATATGCTGAGATTAATGCAAAAATCTGTTCATATTTGTTCATAGCACTCGTGTATGAATAAACAACATATTGATGCATTAATCTCAGCATAAGAACTGATTCATGGAGGCTTTTCTTGCCCACAGTAGATGATGATGTGTGGGTTGCTCTTCTCCTGATCCTTGCCACAGTCTCATCCCTGACTTCATGTCTTTGCAGTCGTTGTGCGGATGTTCGGTGACCGTGTCGACGATAGACGGGAAGACGTGCAACATGAAGATCACGGATGTCATCAAACCCGGCATGAGAAAGACAGTTGCCGGACAGGGGCTCCCCTTCCCCAAAAACCCCGAGCAGAGAGGGGATCTGGTGGTGGAGTTTGACGTGAACTTTCCCGAGACTCTGCCCGGCAACGCGAAGGACGTCCTGAAACGGCATTTACCTGCCTAGGAGGACGGACATGGACAGAGCAAGGGGTGATATCCGCATGCCAGCGCTCACTCTCTTTACCAGACACACTCACGCACACACACACACACACGCACACACACACACACACAAAGACACAACAGAAGGACAATGCTGACAATTCACAGATGGACCCCCTTCTAACGAATGTGCAATTTCTATTTTTTATCCATTTGGTGTTTTTATAAATACCATGCATGCCGCCAAGTTGATATAAGTGCAAGTGAATGGTTGTTGAGGCTGTTCATATTTGAGAGTAAACATTTTATGTATGTGGGTCCTCGCCACAATCACTTTATCTTTTTGTTTGTTTGTGTTGGATTTAGAAGGATTTGGCGGTGAAGGAGCCTGCTGTTGCCAAATGACCCCAGTAATCTTGGGAAAAAACTCCTGTGCCAAACAGCACATTCTCTCATGCTTTCATTTACATTTGACAGGCTTCAACAAGGAAATTTGTTATTTGTTAATTGTCCTTCATGTTTATTTTCTCATGAAGAGATACAAGCTTCTGTTTGGAGGCTGTCTTAAAAATAAAAATGTATGTACACACGTTATTAAAATGGGACGAACCTGATTTAAAACAAAGCTTATTCCCAACAAAGTGCTCAAAGGTTCACTGAAGCATCTAAAGGATCTCAGCTGGATCATTATGTGTGCATTTTAGAAAACTACATTTGAAGATATTAAACTTGAACTTTGAAATAAATATTTCCACATTAAATTGATTGAACCTATATTTTAATATTCAAATGTGAATATTTTATGGCTGTTTAAAGACTTAAAGTGATTCTTACGTGCAGAAATTGATATTAAAAAAAATCTATTGATTGAATTTCCTCAATGCTTAAAGTTACCACTGGCACAACTATGAATGTGTAAATATAGCTGTCTGGTCTCAGCTGCTGGCTATTAGCTGCCAACACAGAGACCTTTACATTTTCCCACAAGGGGACGCCACATCACTCATCATGGGTCAGGGGCCCACAGAGGGGCGAGGCCACACAGGACAGAGGGGCCCGCTTGACCGCCTACATCTGCACACATTATTTTTCATGTTCACTGTGGGGAGTTTTATGTTTGGCATTTCAAACCGATAATAGCCTCGGGTTTGGGATTTATCAAAGCCATGGAAGAGCTGATATTAAATGCTTGTTGTTTTCATTTCATATCACAGATGAGTGTTTTGTTAACCATCCACCAAGGATTGAAAAAATCTATCTATCTATCTATCTATCTATCTATCTATCTATCTATCTATCTATCTATCTACCTATGTCTGCATTCATTCATTTTTCATTTAAAATAGATTTCAGTTATAGGTTATTGTCTTGCAGAAAATCAGATGCAGACCGACAGATGCACAGAGTGTTCCTGTTACATTAGGAAAGATTGGCTTTTTTCCCAGCATGCATTTTATGCCTACAATCGTGTGTTAAAATAGCGCTGGTGTCCCTAAAAATACATAGAGATGTGTGTGAGATGTGTTAAAATGATGCATGGGTCGGTATTAACAGTATTAACCAGGGAGGGGGAGGGTAAACCCATCTTAACTCAGTTTACCCACCTTTTTATTTATGGAATAGCGTTTGCCTACATTTTTAGCCTGACATAAATCTTTATGACATAAATTCATTGTACAGGTCATACTATGTAGTATCAAACTGATGAATGATTGATTGATTGATTGATTGATTGATTGATTGATTGATTAGTTTACTAAAGTGTCACGCACACAAGATGCCCAGCCCACATGGACTTACATGACACTACCAAGTAGTTACATGGATGTACAACAAAAAAAAAAATCCTGCCTTGTTACCCATGCTTTACAAATGGAAACTAAACCCTTTCTAAAACTTAGTTCAAGTAATTTTGCTATCACATCTCTTAGATCAACATTATGCTGGACAATAGAACATAAAATGAATCTCATTCTCAATTTCTCCCAAATCACAAAGTAGACATATTCTCTCATCTTCAGTATTACTAAACCGGACTGTTTCAATGGCTAACAGTAATGTACCTGACCTTAACTGGGGGAAAAAAAACATAAACTAATGCATTTTTGGAGTGATAACAGATTTTTGTTTATGTTGATGGTTGTTTGCCTCACAAAGATCATTGAGTGAAAGTCATTTTTATTTACCACTACATCACTGCTATAACCTGAGAACCTTCCATGCATGGTAGGGACAATGCATCCTAACTTCTTTCACTACATCTCTTTTTCAAGCGTATGAATTAATTTGAAAAGGATAACCACCTTTCAGCTTGATCTCGTGTTCAACGAATGCCCCTCTATGAAATAAACGGTCTATTGACTATAATCAGTTTAATACTGCTAATACTGCTTAGGCCTATTTATAGTCAGCCAATCGTCCGTAATGCAATATTACACATTTGGGAAGTCACTGTAAACAAAAAGGGTTTTATATAGGAGGATTCAGGAAATAGTCCAGGTCAGCAGTATTAAAAGAACATTTTAAGAACCACACTGGGTTCTTTATTATGATTTGCCAGTTTGTTTGTTGTTTTTATTTTAACAAAATCAGAGGGTTCTTTGAGTCTTGTGGCTGTATATTCTTTGAGGCTGTATATCAGTAGTTCTCAAAGTGTGGTCCAGGGCCCTCCAGGGGTCCCCGGGGGGGCTCCAGGGGGTCCCAAGCAAAACAAGAAGCAGTTTGATTTCATGATAATTTAATTTGCTAGAAACGATCCCATTTAGAGAATGTAGCCTATAAGAATCGCTATTCAAATCATAGTTTTCACTCACAAGTATAGACAGTTTTACAATTTAATAATACATTAACGACAACAAAAATCTTCCATATGGATCCCTGGGACAAAATCGTATCAAATGGGGGCACAAATGTGTGTCTATTTTGGGGGTCTGTGATGTGGAAACATTTGGGAACCCCTGTTGTATAAAGCATAACTATAGGCCTACTTGAATCCGGTCTTGGTCGTGAGACCACTTTTTTGACTTTAGACACTTTTTAGATACTATTTTGACTCTGACTTGTCTCTGACATTTTTCTCTACCTGGCTGGCACACATTTGTTTATTTTCTCCTAAGCACTATAAACAATTTAAGGGATCACACCTGTGCATAGTATTTAAATGTCTTCAAACCTTTATGCATTGACTGGTCAAAATCCCATGCACTGATTAGTTTAAGGGTGTTGGCTGTTGAAGGATATGGTGCAGAGGTCCTGTAGACAGAGATCTACATCTCTGTTGATCCTTACTCTAATCATTGTTATCTCTAAGCATTATTTATTACATTTGGAAAGACTGTTTTTTGCCTATTTTGGTCTTGAATATGACTTGATTTACTCTGGTCTTGGCGTTGACCCCCTTTGGATCTGGTTTTGACTTGGACTGGACTAATGTGGTTTTGACTACAACCCTGACCCAGGAAGAACCCCACTTTTTCTGTGCGCACATATAATTTCAAGTCATTGTAACCTATAAGAATCACTATTTTAGGCTTGTAGAGATTTAGGTTTAATATCAGCCTGTCAAAAAAAACAAAATCGTTTAAATAATTGTTTTAAAGAGGGCAGGTGACACCCCCTCTGTGGTGGTGTACAGGTGAATTGGGTGACCCTTAACCAATTCACCCTGGATTCCTCCCACTGCGCCTGCGTCCCACGGCGCGGTGAAAACAGTGTCGCTATTGTTTACCGCGGACCAGCAGGTTGTGTCAGAGTTTAGCAAGCATCAGCGGAAGGAAGACATCCCATATTCACCACCTACCTGTTGAATATTTACACCGAGGGGTTGAGTCACTGTCGAAGAGCAAAACAAAGTCAAACCTCTTTCCCTTTAGGTGAGGAAAGCCGTAGCGAGGTAAGCGGAAGGCAGGAAGGAAGGAAGGAAGGAAAGGAAAGGACGTTAGGCTCGGAACTCAACAGGTTAGCTACTTCAATGCTCCAGTAGCGCGGCACGGACTTTTTCTACGCTAAAACAAACGCAAAAAATGCCGTTAGGACCATGGAAAAAGAAAAACAAGTCGACCAAGGAGCATTTGGTGGAAAACGAGGAGGTGAGCGGCGGACACGCAGGTGGGAGCGCGGCTAAATCCGCCGTGAACGGAGCCGGACTCCCGCCTCCACCTGCCAACCTGCGGCCCAAACTGGTCTTCCACACGCAGCTCGCGCACGGAAGCCCCACCGGCAGGATTGAGGGATTTACTAACGTGAAGGAACTGTACGGGAAAATAGCAGAGGCGTTTAATATAAGCCCGCCGGAGGTAAGTTATGACCTGTTGTAAAAACAAAATGTCCATGTTAAGTAAATTTTCAGTCGTCTTGTACCCAGTTATAAAAGTTCAGTTTTCCCACAAAGCAAGTGAGGAATTCTGCCAACAGGGTGGGATAGTTTCAGTTGGTTCCAATGCAGATTCACTTGATGCAGGAATTTGCTAGAAACCAAGTGTAAGTATCTTGGAATAAGGCATATCACTCCAATAGTATCAAGAAAATGTCTTCTTCAACGAAAAGTGGAATTATCTCACCTCAAAATATAATTTCATGACTCAATACTAGCTTAAATTGCATGTTTAAGTCATTTTTTATGCATACTTGTAGTAAAAGTTGGGGTGAGAGTTTGTACAGGTTGCTTTTGGCGAGTGATTAGCCTTTAAAAGACAACTTTAATGATCTTGTATCCAAACCAGTGGGCGTTTAGGTAAAGGCACGCCCTAATACACACCTTAAGCATTTTAAAGCATAGCACCAGCAGGTCACATTCATTTATCTGAGAGGCCTGCATCATATAATGAGATACAGACAGTCATTGAGCAGTTACCTATTTAGTGTGTGCCTATTTTAGATAATACACCTTTACATGCCTATTCAGCATCAAACCAGGAAGCAGGGAATGAGCACTTTCAGCCTGTTGGAGGCTAAATTCCACTCGCATGCCTTCCACGTAGAGCAACTTCTGCATTTCTACATGAAGGTCCTGTAAACAAAAGCAGGTTCAGAGCCCTCCTCCAGGGCCGGAAAAGCTTTTCTTTTCAAAGGAAAATGTGAGTGGTATGTTTGCCTTTTGTCATGACCAGATAGGCCGGCAAGGCAGCCTGCTATCAGCCTGGGACAGTGAAGGAGCCTCCTCCCCACCTGACACCCTGAAGCTCAGAAATACACAGTGGTGGAAAGAGTACCAGAATGTCCTACTCAAGTAGAAGTACTGTTACTTTGCTGATATTTTACTAAATTAGAAGTAAAAATACTGGTGTAAAAATCTACTAAAGGTAAAAAGTACTCCGAGTAAAAGTTACTGAGTTACTTTTTAGATTTAAGAGAACATTGTTAGATGTGATCTTTCCCGTGCAATTCTAAAAGGATGAGAGGACAGCGCTCAAACTAGATCATTCTTTCAATTGAAAAAATTGGAAATTACAAAATAAAGTTTGAGTTCAAGTAGTTTATTGTCATATGCATTAAAAAAGCAGTGCATTCCAATACAGTGAAAAACTATACACACCATACGCAGAAGCACATATCAACAGAAACACATATGTATGATCTACACACATGTAAACTCCATGTATATACACATACACACATACATATCCATCTATCTATACTTATATGTATATATTCACACATACATGCACCAACACAAGCATACACTCATGTATATGCTCCATATATACACTTATATACACACCATATGTACACATTGGATGTACACCGACTTCAGCATCATAAGGAAAAGCAAACAAAGTAAAGCGTGATTACTTTTTTCTTCTTTGATGACAAGTTGTTCATTGTGAATGACGCCACAATTGGCCAATTTATGGTTGTCCAGTTGCTAATACTTTTGGAGAGCCACAAAATCTGTACTCTGCAATTTAAAATGTAGTGAAGTACAATACTTAAGTAAAAGTAAAATCACTGACTCAAAACAAAACTGACACAAAAAAGCTACTCAATTACAGTAATGTAATTAGTTACTTCCAGAAATACAATCACTTTATTCGCCAAGTACAATAAATGCAAAGGAATGTGTCTATGTGGCATTGGTGCAGAGACAGGTCGGCAAGTTGCATAGTAGCACAGTAAATATAGTGCGTACTGAAGTACTTGGTACAGGAACATTGTGGAGGGATGCTTCTCTAAAACTCTCAAACCAGTCACCACTCACACTGATGGTCAGATTATGGAGAAAATGTCCCTCATAAGGTTCAAACTGGGCAGCTTTTTTCTCTGAACGGGACACCACCCATTTTCCTCTGGGGATTTGTTCCATCATGTCTATCAATAACATTCATAATGACTTTTCTCTGTCTCTGTCTCAACTTGTTTTAGTACAGAAAATGCCTTACAGCGTGTTCTTTTGCTAAAGACGAGCACGAGACTCTTTGACGTTTTGGATTTTAGCTGATTAGCCTGACAGCAGGTTGCACTGGAAGTCCGGGGTTCAAACCCTCTGTGTTGGCAACCATCTGCCCTGCCGAAGTGTCTTTGAGCAAAACACTGAATCCCTACCAGCTCCAGGAGTCTGTCTGTCCCTGACCTCTGACCTCCTTGTGGAGGAGGACAAGAGAAAAGATGATTTGCTTACGAGGATCAGTACAGGATCACAGTGTTATTTTTGTTATTTGTTACATAAGGAGAAAAAGCCTCTGTGTTTGTCTGTTTATCCAAGACAGCACTGCAGGCTTTTTTTGCTGAAATAATGCCTCCAGACTAGCTCTAAAAATATAGCAATCTAAAATTCAACACATCAAGATGTCCTGTACCATGTTGGCATCTGTTGATGTAGATGCAAAAATGTGTGTGAGATTGTGGTAGGGAATTGAACTGTACACAAATGTGAGACAGATATGGTGACGCAGAGGCAGAAGGAAAGAGACACCGACAGAGAGAGTGTGATGTGATGGAGTTAGTTGTTGAACTCCACAGCCTCTGACAGAGGAAGTCCCTCGTGTCCGGCTCAGTGGGCACAGCCTCAAATCTAACCAGATAACCCCTCCCAGCCACAGACGGCCCAGGGGAGCAGCTCTGACCAGTGCCGCCTCCCTCCATAAACATCACCAAACCTCACTCTGGTCCCCGTCAGCCGGGGTCACATCCAGTCAGCACCAAGTAGGAGAGGAGATATGAGTGCTGTCGAACAAAATCCTCCTATCTCCCAATAAAACGGGGCTTTGCAGGGATTAAGAAAATAATGTGTAATTTCTAGCAAATGGAGGGTCCATGCCTAGAGATTTTATTCCATGCCGAACTGAAAAAAAGCAATCTGTGTTCAAAAAACAAATTGAAGACACATGTTTCGGCTTATGCTGCCATCAGTGTCCATTTAAATAATTTAAATTCCATTTAAATCTTGGCTCCCTCCCTCTCTTTTTGGTTTGATTGGTTTCAAAACACCAAAATAGGTTTTCTACATAAAACTGATGAACATATTTTCTGTCAAAACATAATACAGCCACACTTCTAGGTTGCAGAATGCGTACACTTCTATATAAAGTTACTTCTATGCCTGTGCGTTTCGGCTATGATGAAAATGTTGTGAATTCAGTAAAATGAATTGACATATTTTCCCATAGTGATATAACAGCTGTTCTCATGTTACTCGAGGATACAGTTGAGCAGAACTGTTGAAATTTCCACTCATCACTGAGACGGCTGAACCATGTAAACCCAAATCAATTAGAGTCTCAGAGGAACTTCGCCGTGCTGAAAACCAGAGTCGTACTTCGAGCTGAATCTGGCATCACACTTCCAATGAAACTGGAAGACGAGCTGTAATATGATCTCCAAGTCGCAGAGAGCCACACAAAAGCCATAACTGTGGTCGTTTGTAAACGAGTGGGTTTGTGACGCCGAGGTTACTTGAGTACATGCTGCTCTTAACATGAATTATGTAATGAACAATGTTGTCGTCTCCTCTGTATTCATTGTTTGCCTCAAATGCGGTTTTCCTTCAAAACAGATATTAGATTGCAGTTATAGCACATCCGGGTTCGCTTTGAGTATCTATTGTTGGGCTTTACCTGGACAGTAGCTCTTATTTTACACTAAACACTTATGCCACCAGAATCAGGGTTAGGGTCGTTTATTTACCAAGTACAATAATATACAGGAATTTGTCCTTGTGAACTTGGTGCAGAGACTTATTGGTATCTAACATAACAACACAGCATGTACTGACACAAACAGTAAAAGGAGACAAGGCCTACAGAACGTACAATACACATACATGTATTAGTCACTGTACATATTACTCTAAAAATATAAATGCAGCAGTTGGTCACTGTGCACTGAGGCATCATGGCGTACATGTCTGGTTGCAGGCTGGGATCTTTTTATATCTTCAACCTGCACAGGTCAAAGTCTGTTTATTGCAGCTGTAGAGTTTGAGGTGTGGCAGTGTGACTTTGCTTCTTGTCCACCTGTGAGCTTCTTGTCAGTGAGCGTGCTCTCTAATTACCAGCAACACAGCCATTTGCCTAGATTTTGAATATCTGGGCTGCCATCGTCTGACAGAACCGCGCGTATTGTTTTTTGTTTTGCAGGCGCCAGGTAGTTGTATTTTGTTCCGGCTTGTTCCAAGTTCACAGCCAAACATTTCTTAATTAATCCGGGGGATTAGGTGTAACAATCTCATTTGATGGAGCCAGAGTCTGCAGTTTGTATTAGTCCTGGCTGCTACACTCTCTTCCTAATGCCATGGACGTCTTGAAAACCGAGCAAGCATCAGTTTACAAGCTATTTAGGCTATTCTACCTATGGTATATGTCACAAACTGTATATGAAACACAGTGTACCTTGATTGGTGTCTATCCTCGTCTTTTTTAAGTGTGTAGATCTCAACTGATCCAAGTGTGGGATTCCTACCACTATAAAGAAATGAGGATGAAACAATGAGATTCTCATGGGAGCCATAATACATCCGTTTTGTACCAAGGTGAAAAAAGCACTCAAGCAGCAAGTGCAGTGTAGAAACATTTCGGTCAAAAAAACATCTTCAGGGCACGCTGATTCACAGACAGAAACATTCTTTGTTTTCAAACAAAGGATTAGGATTAGTGAAGGCACGTAGCTACTCCACATCTACAGATCTGTTTGCTTTTGTTTCACTGTCAGTGTGTCAGAACATACCAGGGATTACTGAAAATTATATTACAGGCCTCAAATAGATTACTACTCTAAAAAGAATGGGTGGGATTATTTGATTGTTACTGAAAAAGCAAAGCTGAGGTTCCCCAAGTTTGTTCTTTTGTATAAAAACTACTTCCTACTTATGTACAGTAAAAGGCTTTCATTGTTGTATAGGCTATTGTAAATTATTTCTTTTCACTGTAATCTGAATGATCTTTTTGCCCAGTGGAAACCAGTATTCCACTTGTCTGACAAATAGTCATTGTATTGGTGCATTATATAACAAGAAAGCAGTTCTGAAATTGTTCTGCAGCATGCTGTGAATGAACAAGTACTTCCTGGCAATTACAGCCTAATTACTCTTGTGACATTCAAATGATTTAGGAGGTAAATGCTGTTCTGTCGGTGCGTACGGCCTCTTATCATTTTGTAGCCTACGAAACAAGATAGTGAGGAAAAGCAATCGCCCCCATATCGCCACCCATGAGGAACAGGATTTGAGGAGTGTGTTGAGCAGCGGAGTCAGACCCCAGGTGTGTGTGCACCAGTGATTACAATGAATTGGGTTTGACAGCGTTTAACAGCAGTGCAGGGGAAAGCGTTGTCACGGCACCGCAGCCCGCAGGTCAACAACAACAACAGGTTTTCAGAGGCGATGAGCTCCCATTGGTCTCTCAGAGGATCGACGCGACGGAGGAGACAAAACAACCACTGATAAAGAAAGGAGATTAGGCCCTATAGCGCTCTTATATCTGTCATTACCTGTCTGCTGTGGGTGTGTGTGCATGTGTGTGTTGATGTACGAGAGGGGAATTTGGCCTCTGGTTGTTGAACAGCCCTTTCCCTCTCTTACTAGTCGTGAATAGACAGCCAGTAGGCTTTCAACATCTGCTTTACTCCTCAAACGCTCAAACGTTACAGCAAATTGAAATGAAATGCATTATTTTATCAAAACGCTCATGTAGTACGGCGATTTGTGGCTTTGATTCTCATGACTTTCCGATTTTCATGAGTGCATCCCGTTGTCATGCTTAACAATCCCACATCCGGAGTTAGGTAAATGATTACACTGGCTTATATGCTGATGAGTGTGATTCCCCTGTCGAGAAATGGACCCTCATGGTTAGAGGAGTTATTTAGAAAGTTATTCAATACATGTCCTCGAATGAATAGTTAAATTCACCACAACCTCCTCCACCCTTAATGTCGGGGAAATCACACACAGCTTACATCAGCATTTCATATTACTTTAAAAACATCACAGAAATTGTAGTAGATACAGACAAGGAATGCAGAAATATTATCCCATTTTTTCCTTGTACATGAGTTATTCCCCACTTTAAAAATAATATCCTCTTGATCTATTTAACCCTCCTCTCTACTATTAAAAGCCTGTTGAAAAGGCTGTAAATGGACAGTGGTTCAATTACCAAAGAAACAGGTTTGCCAAGCTTTTAGTCAACACTATCTCAATGCAGGCCATATTTCAATGTGGAGCCAGTTAAAGTCAATTCATCTAGGTTTACCTTTCATCAAGCACAGGCATGCCAAGTGCTTTTTCATTTAAGTGTGTGGCTATCAAGAATACATGCAGGTGGGTGTTGTAGATCAAAGGAGATTTAAGGAGCAGGCACAGAGTCTGTATTAGATATGGACTCAATTACATGCACTTAGTATATTATATTACAATATCTGCTTCATGATAAACCACTCCTTTTTTATTTTTTAAAGGGATGCATTCTCTCCCCCTTTTTTTTTTAGCAATTATTTTCTATCATTTTCACATTCTATTAGACAGTTCAAATTAAAGAGTCAGGAAAGATTGGGAGAAAGCGGGAGATGAACAGCGATAAAGATCCTGGGCTGGATTTGAACCCAGGACGTCACAGTTAGGTTACATCATTAGTGGCATCATTAGTGACTCACCACAACACCGAAACCACCCTCATTTTATTGAACTGCAATTCATAGTTGGAGCACTGGTTGTCTAAAGTCCAAAAATATCAGGTAGTGCAACTGATGAAGAAAACAAAACTGAAATAAGAAGGTTTATTTTTTCAATGCGATTCTTAATCAAATAGTTATATGCATTTTAGAGTGGTACAGTAAAAATACATTATTTTGGCTCTATAGGGTTGCAGTTGCACTGTTGGGTGGTGAGATAAGCATCAGTCTTGATAAAAATGAATGAATGCCATCTTAAAAGCTATAAAACATATATATCTATATCTATATAGATAGATATACACACAGATTACATTCTTGTGGTCTTCAAATTGCGTTTTGAATCAATTTTGGTCAGGATTTCCTTTCTCTTTCGAAAAACTTAATTGTCATTGACCCATAAATTGGTTCGGAGTGGTTTGCAGTCCCTCTCCTCACACCTGCCCTTTTCCACGTGGTTATCCAGGTTTTCAGTCAGTGTGGCTCCACCAGTGGGAGGTGTAGTGTCTGTCCCTGTGACTCAGGGCGGCGGAGCAGAGGCAGGCGCTTCGGTGTGACGCTGCTAACCGCATCTTTAGTTGGTGGGTAAACGCAGCGGCTGTCAGCGCAGCGTGAGGAGAGGAGCGCCGAGAGCTTCCTGTGTCGGAGAGGAGCAGCTTGATGCAATCGGCAGCCTTGGTAACGGCGAGTAGGCGTCTGCTGCTGTTCCTCCCACGTAGTCAATGCCCTGGCCTGGGAGGTAGAGGGGGGCGGGGGGGGCGGGGTGTTCGGCCTGCTATGGAAAAGGAGAGTGCCAAGCCGAGCGGCCTCTTCAGCTACAGTACCCCTCATCGCCTCCTCCTCCTCCTCCTCCTCCCCTCTTTCACTCCCCTCCCTGCCTTCCACCTCTACCAGCCTCCCCTCCATTCTAATCCCATTCTTTTATACTGTGGTAACCCAAGGCAACGCTTGTGTCCGTGTCAGCTGATGTGTGTGCACAGTGCCTGTTGGTACACAAAAGGGGCCCAACAAGGCAGGGTTTGCCGCCCAGAGCTTCACTGGTGCACAAAGGTCATCCTCCTGATGAACCGGTACGAATCAATCCCCCCTTTTTTTTGACCGCGCAAACCCGGAAGTCGGTCTGTAAATCCTGGCTTTGCATTTTTCAAAGCCCCTGGGAGCTGATCCCACAAGTTGGGTACAAAACTGCATAAGAGCACGTCTATGAGTGGGTGTCCCATGATTAGAGAAGAATAGCGATTAAAGTAGAACCTATTAATAGCCCAGTGTGCTCTGTCTGGGTGAGGTAGAGCGGAATAAATGATTCACCACCACCAGGCTCCTCCTCCTGGCTTTCGCTGGCCAACCCCAGTTTAAAGTGCTGTTAAATCAGGCAACTGGTGTATCGTGTTCCTGGTGATCGCATTTCCCCCCCCCCACTGTCCTGCCAAGACTTTGCAGCCACAAGGTGTGAAGCCAGATTTCAGCATTTCTGGCACAGTAGGAAAGGTCACTTTGCCTGTTTGTTTCATCGCAGGCCGGTCCTGCCTCGGGACTCACAACACAGCTGCCTCAGACGGATTCACTGTGATGACACCATGGGGCGAAAGAGGGCATAACTCGGCCCAAATAAAGACAGCGCTCCCTGATGATTCCTGTATTTAGCGTGCTGACGCAGTGCTCTGTCATCTGCGCTCGGATGAAACATTTTTATTTTTGAATCCAGCTCAGTTTTCAAGCTTTGTCTGAAAATAGTCGGGGATTCTTTTTGATTGTGAAATCAAAGATACAGACTAGGCTCTAGGCTTTTCCACCACACTAGGGCCTCCTCCTATTCAGGTTCTAAAATACAAATGAATAATAATTAGCATTGTGGAGGTGTATGAATGATACCTAATTTTCTTCAGTGCCTATTAATTTAATTTAGGTTTCTAAATAGTAATAGTTGGTTTTGAACTGGTTCTTAATAATTCAATATTATCGTGTATCATCTTTCAGTGGAACCATGTCCTGATGATATGATGATATTGTGATACATAATTCTTGTTTAAAATGATGTTAACAAGCTACTTTTATTTAAAAACAAAATGAGGTATGAAACATTTTAAGATTTCAGACTTTGGTTTGACTACATTACCATGCAGTTCAATGCGATGAATATTAATTTGATTATTTAACAGTATTTTGCATATGTAAGCCATATTGTGATATATAATATCAATATTGAAAAGAATCCGCCCAGCCCTAGTTCTTCCACCTGCGTCATCAGATGTGTGCAGAGTTTTTTTGTGTGTGTATGTCTTTGTATATGTATGTATGTGTCTTTGTATGTGTATGTATGTGTGTAATCTAAGTACATTTCTGTCCACAGATCCTGTTCTGCACACTGAACACACACAAGATTGACATGGAGAAGCTGCTGGGGGGCCAGATCGGCCTGGAGGATTTTATCTTCGCCCACATTAAAGGGCTCAAGAAGGAGGTGGAAGTGTTCAAATCTGAGGACGCTCTGGGCCTCACCATCACCGACAACGGAGCGGGCTACGCTTTCATAAAGGTGAGGGGGAAGGGCAAGTCTGACACTGATACAGTAAAGTAAGTAAATAAATAAGTAGGCACAAAGTGAGCCTCAGAGAACAAGGGAATAACTAAAATGAAACAAAGAGAGTGAGGTAGGTTTATTCTTGTCACATGTACCAATACTTGAATAAATAGTTTCACATGTTTTGTTTCATTTTGGTTATTCCCACATTGATGCATATCAGACAGTATTGGAATTGTTAAAATGGACCATGCCTCCGTTATGAGACAACCGTGTACAATGATTAAAAAGAAAAACACTGGTGGGATAATCATTAATTCCTGTCAACTTTTGGTTAAAAGACAAACTGCTTAATTTCAATAATTTATTGCTATAGCAACCAAAGTTGACAGGAAGCTGTCTAAGGAAAAATGACAAGACATGTAGGTAATGTGTACATATGTCTCCCATATAATACCAATTATAATGTATAGTGTAGTAAAATATTCAAATCATGATAACAATGGATTTCAAATTCTGCACATGACAGCCGTTGATGAATAGTGAAAGTTATGCACAAATGACACATAAAGCATTTATCCATTGACTTATTGGGGCAGCTGCCATATCATGAGCAGTTTTCAAAACTTACTTTCACAATGGAGTTTATTATTCAACGTGATATTTTGCTTCTGTTACTGGAGACTGGTCTAATGAGCTTTTGATCTCAGTCTCACCTGCTCGACCAGAACAAATTGCTCACATGTGCCATCCTGTGATGCTGCAGCAGCACTGCATCCTGATAACCTGACACTGTTTACGCTACACTGAAGTCTTGGGCCAGTGCAGGGACTCTTTGTGAACCTCTGAGGAGACGGTGTGTCTTTGAAGGCAGCGTCAGATGACTCAACTGGCAACTAAGGAGTGATTAACCTTTTGAGTGTGGAAATTGAAACTACTTTGAGTCGTCACACATGGATTTAAACTTCTTAAGCAATTTTTAAACTCCTTATGAACACAAATAATCCAGCTTAGTGCAGCATATGTATTACAACTGGGCTGTTTTGATCCATCCCATGTTTGAAATGGTCAACCAGATTGAATTTAGGGGCAAAACAAATGTCAGAGGGCTTTTACAGGTGCGCCTGAAGCTTAAACTGCAAAATTGGTAAACTGACCTGGAGACAAAGTGAAGCTCACCGGTTCAGTATTGGGAATTTTTGTCCTGCTGTGGTAAAATGGGCCAAGAATGTATAATTCATATTCAAAAGATTCCAAACTCATACAGATGCTCCTAAATGTAGATTAGCATCGCAAATGTGTATTTCTTTTTTTTTTTTAAAGCTTTTGAAGTCTCATACAGATGTGTGTTTTTTACTCTCCATGGAACCAATTTTTAATAACTATTTTTGTATTCTGCTAAGACAAGAGGTTTCATATCAATGGGCTCCACTATGAACATAAGAGAACTTGATGAACGAGCAAAATCTGCAGACTGCTTTGGTGCCAAGGAGCTCTCATATCCACTCACACACATATATGCGTGCACACACACACACATATATATATATACACACACAGATTTTGGTCTCTTATCTTAAATTATTGATGCGTTTGTTCTCTCTTGTTTTGATCTGTGTTGCTCTGTAAAGCACTTTCTGACAAACCTGTTTTCATAAAAGTGCTTTATAAATGACTTAACTTGATTTGTATTTTTAATGATTTTTGCCAATCCATTCTTCTGTTCCCCCTCTTTCTTTTTTTTCCTTCTTCCCGCATGGCAGCGTATCAAAGAGGGCAGCGTTGTGGACGGGGTGAAGGTGATCTGCGTTGGCGACCACATAGAGTGCATCAACGGACGCTACATCGTGGGGACGCGACACTACGAGGTCGCCCGCATGCTGAAAGAGCTGCCCAGAGACAAGTCCTTCACCCTCAAACTGGTCGAGCCTATGAAGGCCTTTGGTGAGTAAGACGCAGGATATGGACAAATGTACTGAATCAGGGTCAGAATCACTTTAAGTACAGCAGATTTACAAGAATTTGTCTAGGTGGCGTTGGTGCAGACATTAATCTCAGCATGGGGGATGATGGAATAAATACTGTACCGCAACACTCAACAAATGTCAGTGCATCATCAGCATTTATGTAAGCACACTTTGGAGACGACTCATGATCAGTGGTGACAGACATTTTGTAATGCTAACAGTCATCGTCACAGATCTTTTTTCCCATGTTACCTTGTCTGTGAAATGCAGAAGTAGCAGAGAAAACAAAATTTCTGCTGTTGTGATCAAATTGTACCTCAAAGTAACAGAATCTTTTTCTGTTATTTAGTCTGTATGTGTGTAGACACATTATTGTGAACAGAACAACGACAACAACAAGAACAGTACATGATAGAAACGTCATACTTACACCACAGGTAGATGATCTGGTTAGATTTTGGACCATACTTTTGCATATTAATAAGGAAAAACTGATTTTCTTGAAGCTACTATAACTCCTTAATGCTTTAAGATACAGAGATCGTATTAACACCGCCCATTTATGAATCTACCGTTCATGTAATAAAAATCACGAACTTTTTACTGCTAAAAGGCCAGTCTTCATACTTTTGATCATGCGAGTCACCTACTATCACTCAGCATTGTCTCCAAAAACTCTGTGTACTTCTGTAATATTTGTCTCTCTTCTGATCAACAGAAATGCTGGAGCCCAGGTCGAAGGGCGCCAAACCTGCCAACGACAACAAGATCGGCACGGGGAGAGGGACGCTGAGGCTGCGCTCCAAGGGCCCGGCCACTGTGGAGGAGGTGGTGAGTTTCTCTCTGTGGTCCAGCTGAAATCTGGCACTAGCACTGAATAGGAATTGTTTCTGTCCTCCTGATATAACCTTGAAAGTTACATATACACCCAGTGTGGTAGGGCTAAGCAAAAAATAAAAACCTCTGTTTGTCTTCTCTAGCCAACAGAATTTGAGGAGAAAGCGGTGAAGAAAGTGGACGACCTCCTCGAGAGCTACATGGGCATCAGAGACACTGAACTTGGTGGGTATAGATGTTCATCAGTTGCAATCACCCCCGGCAATGTTGATTAAGTTATGTACAATTTGCTGATGATAATGCTGTATTGAAATGCTTTGAGAGATTAGAAGATGATTTGCCTGTGTGTTTCACAGTACTTTTAGTGTTAGTAATTACATTCTTTTCATTATTTTTGCGCAATGAACTAGAAGTTCAATTACTCAGCATTTTCAAAAATAAGTGATTATATCCTCTAAAATGTTATTTTAGTGATAAAAGGTATTAAAGTTGCTAATATCTTCCATACTATTCAATAGTGAGTATATTTTCAAGAGTAGGTGTTTTCATTTTTTAATTGATAGCTATTTCATTTTGAGTAGATGATTAGATTAGATGAGTAAATGTCCAAACTCAGTCTTTTTAGGTGCTTAGGTAAGTGGTAGGCAACCTGCAACCTATCAAAAGGATCAGAGGTTATTTATCAGAATCAGAGGAATATCTAATTTTGAAATGAAACCCTTCAGTTGTTCCAGCAGTAAACTAACCAACCCTCTCCTCTCTAGCTGCTACTATGGTTGAGGTCGGCCGTGACAAGAAGAACCCGGATGAATTCGCCATGGCGCTCGACGAGGCCCTCGGAGACTTCGCCTTTCCGGATGAGTTTGTTTTCGACGTCTGGGGGGCCATCGGAGATGCCAAGCAGGGACGAGTTTAAGTTTGCAGCGCCACCCACCCCCCTCCCCCCCCCACACACACACACACTCCCTTCCTCCACAACTCTTGGCACATAATATCCTCAAAAGCCAACTGGACAAATTTCAACCAGCACAAAGGGGGGTGGATGAAGTGTTCTTACTATCACTTTGTTCTTAGGTGTAGCGTTGCACTTGGATGGAGTGTATTGATGCTTCGACTACGGTAAAAGAGGGTCTACATAAGGAATTTACAATGTCAGCGTTTCCATGTTATCTTCAGAAGATATTCATGAAATGTGGAATGCAGATCCCACACTGGAATTGTCTCTTGCATGCTGAAGAGTTGGAGATTAATTCCAGATGTCGTTTAAACCTTGTGTGCCCCCCCCTTCACAGACGGGATGGCTCTAATGGTATTTTAGGAGCACGTGATGTCGTCCTGTCAGAACAAACCTAGTCAACAATGGTCTTTTACACTGGTTACAGATGGTACGTACACACCTCTTAAAACATGTCTTAAATTGTAAATGATTCACTCAGTTTCAATCACACTTCTTTACAGCTGTGGTAATTTTGAGTATACACATCACATGTACCACACAGCTTTTTATAGGCTTTTTTATATTATGTGAAAATGCTGCTGATTTTGAAAAGGCAGCATTATGTAATTAGTGTAATTATAGTGATTATAGCAATATTTCTATCTGTCAAGCAGAACTTGTATTCCCCTCCCCACTCTTTTTAATTTTCTAAAATGACCTCCTCTGAGCTTTGGTCGTGGACGTACTGACGTCACTTTTATTCTTTTATTTGACATGTGATTTTATTGCATTTTTCCTCTGTGCCCTTACACATCTCGGTTTAAGCCTTGCATCCTTGCATCTAGCTGGATTATATAGCAGAGACGGAGCAAGACGGAGAACGGAGGGTTTTGTCTTCTCACGCCTTTAGTTGATGACACAAATTCAACCAACATTCCCTTTGTGGCTTTTTTTGTACAGGCTGTTAGTGTGTCATGAACTGAGGCATACTAGATGCATGCTTATTCTTTCTGTAATTTATTTTATCATGACAAATCATACACTGGAAGATACTTCTACGGTCCTGAGACCCGGCTCATCATGAAACCTAGTTCTTTCCTAATTCAGCCATCTTGAAGTCTGTCTGGAATGGGATCATTTGCAATCCAATGGCTTAAATGCACTCACCTACTGTAACTGCACTATTTAAATCACTGTCAAACTGAATTAAATAGTGACTCTATTAGTAGTGTCATCTACTGATGTTAACTGTCTGAGAATTGCTTGCTCAGTTCAAGACAGTTGCACTTTGTTTGACAAACCATAAGGGATCACTATTTTTTGTTAGAGAATAAAATTTGATATACTACTATTACTGCTGTGTAATGAATGCAACTGGTTCACAATAAAAGTACAGAAAATGTTATCCAACAGTAAACACAAATTATTCAATACAACAAACTTTATTTGCACACTTGGTTGTGTACATGTATAAAATACAGCAAGACAAGACGCTTCACCACTTTGTTCATCCCTTCTTCGAAGAGTTAAACAAGGCCAGTAAAAAATGATCCGAGTGGTATCACTTCACAAGCAGCAAAACAAAACTAACTGTAAAAACAAATTATGTAGATTTAGCTAAAGCAATGTAAATTGGCAGGATTAAATGAATAACTGTTTAAAAAAAAGGGTTCTCCCCTCCAACACTGTACAGTGCAGATAATAATATAATCAGAAGTACAGGCCCCTTTATAGACCAGGGCAAATAGTGTCACTTATATAATGTCAGTACTGTAGAGGATTTTGGAAGCACATCACTGTGGGAATCAAGACATTTCTCTTTACCGATATGAAGTACCTTATTGTCACTGTTGGGTGAAATCCTCACAACTCCAATTCTGGTGATTTTCATATTTTAACTTCAATTGAAGGATTACATGCTCCTCTATGGGTTGAGAAAATGCTATGACCCTTGGCTTTACGAAACCTTTTCTGAACCAATAAGAAACTCAAAAACTGCATGGTAGTCAAGCCAAAAACAAGGCTGTTATTCTTAGTTCCTGAAAAGTTGATGTTTTGGAGGTACGAGGTTTTCCCCAGACAGGAGCGTATGCAGGTGTGGGTTAATATCAAATACTGCAGTTAACTGGGCTAGCTTGAGTTGTTTTTCATCCTCTACAGACAGTAGGTATATGGCGTTTTATTCAAGTACAGTAGATTTCAACTATGCACAGTATTTACGACAAAGAGGATGACAGAAAACTTCTAAAAGGTAGGCGTGCCTGGTAGTTTTGAAATATTGGATGGGGAAAAAAGGAATACTTCAGCACCAATGCTTTAACTGGTCGGTTTTGCTTTGGTTAGCAAGACTGATTCCACTTCCCAAAGTCTAACTATAAATAGTGAAATGGGGTGTAACGGGGCTGAATGGGCTCAGGCTCAGGTAATGGAACGTAGCCCTTGCAGCCTTTCGCCCGTCTCTGGCTCCTTACAGTTCATCTCCGGGATGAGACTGCCTGAAGGCGTCGCCTGTCAGCTTCTCCTGTGCCTCCTTCATACCGGACACAACTGAGTGACATGGGGGAAAGAAAAGCAGTTTGAGATTCCCACCCTGCTTATCAAGTAGTTTTGAGGGTTTTTCATTCCAAAACGCTACATATCCATTTGGGAAACACATGCTACCTGTTGTTAGTTACCCAAGATAAAACAAAACAGATGATTGCATCCTCTCAAATGTTACTGTTTGCCAAGTAAAGGGCTCTGGATAGCTTATAACTTCTATAATAGTCAGTATTAGTTTTACTTTCATGCCAGCAAGGCAGCTATCACATTTTAAAGGGTAGATATGTAATTTTGGAATTAAACTCTTTAAATATTTTCCAGCAGATAATGTAACGAGAAGGATAAGGATTGTTACCTTGTTCTGCATTGCTGTAAAAGTACTTGTAGTTGGGATTCCCGTTTTTGTTGGTGATCTCAGGATGGACTTTCCCACTGGGATCTGTGAGGGGAAGTGAGAACAGTCAGAGATAATTTCTGATAGAAATAATGTCTGAATTTTGCTTAGTTCATTCGAATCCAAACGATATACTGGTTGTGCGTGCACTAGAAATATTTCAACATGCATTGTGGCGATTTCAACATTCAATCCACACTGAATCTCAAAGCCTGATGTGTGTAGCATTTACATTGCTGCTTCCTGTGATTGGCTCATTTTATCTTTGCCTCATCCACACAGCATTCTTGATTAGTATTACGCTAATCTGTACTCAGTCAAACTAATTTTCAGTATACTGACGCCGGGAGAAGACTTTGCCAACTAAACTCTCTTAAATCCAGCACACTGAAACTACTGATTAGCAGGCGCTGCACACTGTTCAGGCAGGGCAACTGTGCAATCAATCTCTCCAAACGATCCTGAAAAATGTTTACAAGAAGAGTGACATGACCCCCTCCTTACCGAGGAAAAGAATCCTAGGAATGTATCCACCATCAGGACTGAAGGCTTCGTCCTTTGGCTCCTCCTCGTCCTGTTGAAATAAAGACATGAGTGATGATTTACAGGTCTGGCAACAAATCGCACCCACCCACACAATTAGTTAAAGTTTGGTTATTTGCACAATGGTAAAACGCAGAAATAAAATAATAAAACACAGTAAGACGAGAGAGAAAAAAACTACTTATGTGTGCAGAAGAGTTATAATTTAGCCCTGTTGTATCCAAGTGAACAGGGTTTTGCTGGGCTGTTTACTGTCAACATTTTCTCACCTCCAGGTTGACCATGACAAAGTTGTGAGCAAGTTCAGAGATTTCCTTGGACTCAGCAAATTTGGGCTTCAGAGCTGATGTAAAAGAACAATAACATAGTTAATGTTTATCCAGAATCTCTTAAAATCCTGAACAAATACGGATACGCTTTATTATCCTACAATTTCAGAATACCTATAGGCTACTCGTATGGTCTAAGCAATCGAATTTTGTACCCGAATAAGTTTTATTTTATAGCAGTGCTGTCAACTCTGAAACAATACATATGTATCCTTCCTCCTCAATCATTCTCTTCGAATCAGCTCCATGTGGAATCATTTGCTACACAACATACAGGAATTCTTAAATTGAGCAGAGTAAATTGAGTGATTTTCTTTTATACTGTAAGTGGAGGGAGAGGATGTTGTTTTACCTTTGCAGGCTCCACACCAGGTCTTGTGGACGATGACCATAATTGGAAGCCCGCTGTCAAAGCAAATGAACAAGTTGGACAAAGACAATATCAAGTGCTGGTCTAGCACCAGATCTGATGCTAATAACTCTGACCTCAGTTTGTAAGGCCTACAACTGTAAGTACATGGCAATATACACTGAGTAACGTGATTTTACCATGCAACAGAGCAGAAAAATATATGTGAAAAGTATTGATAATCACATATTGAATCAAAGAGGAAATGTAGATGAATGGAAAGACACATGTTTAATAACAAAAGGAGTTTTACGCCTTGACATAATTGGCACAAAATGGAGGTCAACACAATTATACAAGTGTTCCCAATACTTTTGCACTCAGTGTATTTACCTGGCCTCTGCTTCTTTCTTCCCATCGTCCAGGCTCCTCCAGTGGATGTTATCTCCAAAACCTGTGGGTGAATGCATCACTCAGTACACCAGCTTCATGTCACTGGTGTTATATTTCTAGGTCAGGGTGTGTCTGCATGAGATACAATGTCAATAAAAGAAACTGCCTCGAAACTGCAGCAAATACCACTGAATGGGGGGTAATTCAATATCAAGCCACAGGTAAACATGACTCTCACCTGTAGCTACCTAGCTAGCTAGCAAGCTAGTTTGGTAGATTTGACTTCCAGATACTTCTCAACAACCCAATTAACATTAGTGTATACTAGTAATAGATTAGCGTTAATAGTTACAATAGCTACCAGAAATCGTCGACATGAGATTTGAAAATGGTGTCACTTCATCGCCTACCTAACTGTTCGAGAAACAGACTTTGTAATCTCACTTTAAAGAGATTTAACGTTAGACTCAGCCAAGTATTTTATCAAGCTCTGAGCTAGCTAGCTAGCTCTGGCTACACACAACCGTCCTGCTGACTTTGTCTTTCTTGCACTAAATATAACTCACCTCGCGCGTTGCCTGCAGCGGCGACCTCATTAAAATAAGACAAAGACAACAAAACCTGAAAAGAAGAAAATAACGCAATATTCACTAGAGACGACTGCATTTTTTTTACTGGCCTTTCTTGCAACTATGCTACGAGCTATATCCAGCTATATCTGCTGGCAGTACTGTTCGTTAACCGATGACCCGGAAGTGATGGAGCATCTCTAGGATGCGGATGAGGCGGGACTTTGGTGTCAAACTTTTATATTTCACAATAAAAGTCTATCCTTTAACGTAACTTGCGGTATTTGTCCATAAAACACAAATAAAATATGTATCTGTATATATGTGTGTGTGTGTGTGTGTGTGTGTGTGTGTGTGTGTGTGTGTGTGTGTACACGCGCGTGTGTCAGCCGTCTCCTGTCCTCCTATTGGCCAACAAGGCTCTCCATTTTCGGGGCAGTTCACATGACATCACATCCACACAACCGCGTGTTCCTGCGGCTGTAGCTGCGTCAAGTCAAACAGAAATAGGTATCATGAGACCGGAAGTCATGGCGATTTTGCTTTCAAATAAAAGCATGAAAGCGCAAAAACTGTCACATTTGAAAACAAATGAGAGAGATATATATGACTTTTCCCTTATTTTCCTTAAATATATTCTAAGTCTTCACTTTTGAACAGAGATTTTTAGCCTTTAATTTATATAAGTAAAACAAAAAAAATCCAACATACTGTAGGTTTATGAATATGGATTTTATTTTGAAAAGTAAGACCGGAAAGTCTCTTTTTATCCTTGCTGACTTGACACTGGTTTCCTCAGTGAAGCCCTGCTACAGCTTCAGGAGAGAACAATCCATCGGACTGCTAGTTAAATACTTCTCAAAGGTAAATAATTTACGACTTAGTTCAGTTAGAGGTACACATCAGAGTCGATACGTTTTATCATTTAATTTGATGCTGACGTTAGCTGTCTGGTTAACCAGCCAGTAAAAGCATGTCCACTTGCTGTGCTCCTTAGCCAGTTGCTAATGTTAGCTAACCTTTTAGCTAGCAACCTAGCTTTAAGGGACAGAGATTTGTCAACTTAAATTTAGCTCCAGTTGCATTTGTTAAACCCGTGTCAGCCAGTGTTGTCGGTATGGGATCAGTTTAACTTAAGTAGTTTGCCGTTGCTGTCAGATGATAGCCAGCTAGTAGCTAACAAGCTAAGTGCTGTTCTCCTGGCAGAGCTTGATTAGCAGGTTCAGCTCTGCTGAGTGTTGAGTTAGCAGAATCTCAGAATGCGAGGTCTGGTGGTATTTTTAAGACAAAGTCTAAAATCTTTTTAGTCTGGTTCTTAATTAAGGTTATTCTATGTACATATAGATTTTATGTTCATATTCCTCTTTTTTTCTTATTCTTTAGTCTTAATAACCTGTTTAATCCTGGTTTACTATTTTATTTTACATAAACTATTTTACTGCTTGTTAAGTATTTATTTTTAACTCTGGTTTATTTGATTTCCTGTTTTCATTTATTATTATGTGAAACACTTTGGGCTACAATTTTGTACGAAAGATGAAACAAATAAACTTTATTATTATTATATGGCAGAGATCAGTGTTGTAGTAGCTCTGACTAGGTACTAATGTGTTAATAAAATTTAGTCAAATAACCACTTCACGCTTGGTTGGGTTTATTCAATAGGTGGTTGGTCTGTGACATGTAGAAGACTGTAGCCTCATTTGGGTTTAAGTGACACTAATGGGAATCATCTCATTTAATCTTGTCTTACAGATAGAGCCATGAATCAAGAGAAGCTTGCCAAACTTCAGGCGCAAGTCCGGATAGGTGGAAAGGTACAGTAGGTTTCTTTTGTGTGCCATATATCCTCATATTAGCAACGGTAACATTACAATTAAGCCTCTGTTTGTACAATATTCCTGATCAAATTCCCACTCCACACACGCTAACACAGTTTCACTCTGGGCCTTGAAGATTTAATGCTCAGTTTTGTCCTGTAGTTGGCTCAGTTGCTGCTCGGCTGATGGCACACAGCATCTGCCAGGTCTTTCCTCCTGAGCTCAGCATTCCCTTTATGGATGAGAGCATTGACCCATTCAACTGTGGCCTGTGGCATTGTTCCTATTTCACTGTGAGGCCTTTACCTCATCTACACACTAGATGGCGCTTTTCGCCCTTTGTGTATTATTGATCTGATAGAGGGGGCCTGCACTCCTACCAAGATTAGTGTGTTAACAGCTTTTCTGTAATTTCTTGTTTTAGCCAGGTCTAGTCTTGTGTTTGTAACTGTTTCACCATAACTGTTTTGAAAGAATGTTTCTTTATTATGACTAAAACACAATAAAGAGTGTTTAAGAGTGTTTGAGTTAAATCCCATTGAGATATAAAGGTCTCACCTGGCAGTAATTTTGGGTCATTCACTCATCTTTAATGCCTTTTTTTTTTTTTTGCTTGACTGACACGACCACCTGTTCTCTCCGTAGGGAACAGCCCGCAGGAAGAAAAAGGTCGTTCACAAGACGGCGACAGCTGATGACAAAAAACTTCAAGGCTCTTTGAAGAAACTGGCAGTGAACAACATCGCGGGAATAGAAGAGGTAAGGAATCCCCGACAACATCAAAGGCAAACTGAAGGCAGCATTGTGGCTACGCAGTTTTGTTTTTGTCTCTTTTATCATTGTCATGTTTCAGGCAAGATAAAAGACGTGAGAGCTGAACTTCAGCAAACCCCAATTATGTAAACGCATCTAGTTTATTTATAGAGTGCTTTTAACCAGCAGGTTTGTCTCAAAGTGCTTTGGAGACAACAAAGGACACAAAAACCGATAAAGTCAAGGACAATAAAAACTTAACAGCAATATTTTTCACTTATTCATTGATGCTGCTGCTCAATTGACTTGTTGTATTTTGCAGTAAATAAATGTAACTCTTAATATCATTGACTGTGAAACTGCAATAATCTGAGATCTAATTTATGACACTTTGTTTTGTTGTTGCATGGTCAGTAACAATATTTATCTGTGTGCTGTTGACATTCAGTCACAGATAAGTTCCATGTCAGAGTTTTTCTTTTTTCAGTTGGTAACCTGTAACGATATGGCTCACGTATGCAAAATCACATGTTAAATAATCTAGTTAATGTTCATCCCATTGAAGTCAATGGTAATGTTAGGCGTGATGTCAAACAAAGCCGGAATTTTCAAACCAGCTCATGAAAGTGTCCCATACCTCACTTTGTCTTTGTCACTTTGAGTTTTTAAATAAAATTGGCTTGTTATCAGTTTAGACAGCAGAATTGTGTGTCACAATATCAAAATCAAAATCACCATATCATCACCATATGATTCCACCGAACGATGATAAACGATAATACTGAATTATCACCCAGCCCTCTGGATAAGAGCGTTAGTTGAATGGCAAAAATGTAAAAAAAAAAATGTAAATGTTATGACACAAAGTGCCACTGACATTATGTGTTAAAGCTGCAGAATGTTATGACTCTAGAGCCTCTAAGCCCGACTGTGTTCTCCTCTCAGGTGAACATGATAAAAGACGACGGGACGGTGATCCACTTCAACAACCCCAAAGTGCAGGCCTCTCTGTCTGCCAACACCTTCGCCATCACCGGCCACGCCGAGACCAAGCAGCTGACGGAGATGCTGCCGGGCATCCTGAGCCAGCTGGGAGCCGACAGCCTCACCAGCCTGCGCAAACTGGCTGAGCAGTTCCCTCGGCAATGTGGGTACACACACACACACACACACACACACACACACGGGCACAAAGTCAGGGTTCCCTTGATCCTGTAATATCAGGCATATTCACAGAATTTTGTATTCTGGGCAGCGAAGGTCAGCGGATTTTGTAAAGACCTGAACTGTGTTGGCAAGCATCCGCCCTCCTGAAGTGTAACTGAGCCAGACACTAAAGCCAGCGGTGTACTCTTTAATCTTATTATGTTTTTTCCATTTTTGCCTTTATTAGATGTTCAAAGTAGGGCTGAGCGATATATCATGTAACATCGATATTGTGATATGAAACTAGATATCATCTGGGATTTTGGTCAATCTTAATATTGTGAAATGTTACTTCTTCTTGATCTTAAAGGCTGCGTTACAGTGAAGCGGTACAATTTTCTGAATTGCCTGAGTAAATGATTGGCTTTACCTGCTCATCATATCCACATTACTGATTACTCATTACTGATTACTAATGATCATTACTAATTTTCAAAATTTTCTTGTGTGTAAATATATCATGAAAGCACGAATACTCATCCCCAAAATATCGTCACATTATCGATATCGAAGTATTCGGTCTAAAATGTCCAAATTGTGATATTTGATTTTATCAGTATCGCCCAGCCCTAGTTCAAAGTGTAGAGAGAGAGAAAGGGATGACATGTGACAAACGTCCCGGGCCGAACTCGAACCAGGACGTTGTGTTTACACCAGGGCGCCCCTGGCAGCGGTGAACTCACAGTCACGATGAGGTCGAACTCGCCCGAAATAGAAACGCAGTTGAACACGCGGCCGCATACAAATTTGTGTATCCTCACTACAGCTTTGTATTGTTTGTTCACACTCCATGCCAGTGGGGGCGCGTGAAGATTAAAGAGGTAACCGTAACCTAGGGAGATTGGAAATGGCAGTGACAAAAACTCAGAACAACAACAACTGACAAAGACGGCTGAGGGAATCTGAGGATTTTGTTTAATCGGTCATAAAGGTGCAGATATCTAACAGGCTCAGCAAGCCGAACCTCCAGACGATTCATTTAGAAAGAAAAGTCAGCGCAGAGACGTAAACAAAGGCAAACGGAAAAGGTTTTCCACAAAGCAAAACAATCAATCATGTGATATTTTAGACCAATCACAGACGTTTTGTGACAGTTTAACTTTCTTAGTATTTTGTTAGGGGTGCCAGCCAGGTCTCTCTCCTGGCATTTAAGATTGGTCAGTCAGGTTTTGATTCGTTTGTAGTTTTTTTTTTTTTAAATGTTTAAATCAAACCTCACAAAAGGATGCACACCAATCTAAATGTACATCCTACACATCAAATGACCATACTCAACCCAACAAGAACAACACAAACACAAAATCTTAGTGCAGAACCAAAATATTCATATATTTAAAGACTTTAACAAAAAACACCCAAAATCCCACAGTCCGAAAGTCCATAAAACAAAAAATAATCCAACTCAAAATTCCACTACGGGTTTTCTTTCACAGTGGTGGAACTTCAGGAGATCGGCAAGATGTCTTTTTTTTGTAAACCGCAGCCTTAAATCCCTACCAGCTCTGGGGAAACTGTTCTGCAGCTGACCTCTGACCTCTGACCTCCCTGTAGAGGGACGTACAAGAATTTCACCTTCAGGGATTAAAAAATAGATAAATCTCCGAAGAAATGGAATATCAATGGATTCTTTAAGCTCTTTTTTTTACATTCAGTGGCAACTTTTCCTCAGCAAGTGTAGGCTGTTTTAGCAATTTCTATCTTGAAGCAACATGTATGGAAGGAATTAAAAATTTTTAGGTCATGGAAATGCATGCAGGCTAATACTCATGTGAAGTCATGGAATTTTAGGTCAGTGACGTGGGAACACTGACATGTGCGCACACATTTACACAAGACAGTAGTAACTAGCAAGGAATTCATTTTGTTGCCAAGTTGCAGCCCAAATTTTATTCGCTTCATGTTGGATTTCTTGTTTTAAATTGCAGCAATGGATCTGAAGGCAGTGAAGGAGGAAAATGTTGACGAGGAAGACGACGACGTCCCAGGTACAAACTGCTGTGTCACTGGTTGTCTTTGTTTTAATTCCTCTTTCTGGTGACAATTATGATGACACATACCAGTTTAGAGCATGTGATAATTAGAGCTTCTTCCTCCGTTAAATGTCAACTCATTAGATTATCTATATGAACCTCATTTCCAAAACTCTAAACTACATCCATTTTGTAAAAAAAAAAAAATACTACTACTAATTACTTCAAGTTCATCATTCAATATCTCTTAAATATAGAGGATCCAGTCTGTAAAAGTGTTACAATTTTGTCAACCAAGGACTTGTCTTTGGTTCCAATTTGTTCCAATTTTGTGGTGGAATAATTTTGTTGGCATCAGTGTTTTCAAATGGTTGATGTCCCATTTTGTAAGGAAACTTCAGCTGCAGAATGTTAGGGAAAATATTGATGTTTGTTTTGGTCAACCAACGTCTGATTTACTTGCTATCCTTAATGAAGAAAAGTTGGTGCCACTTTTATCAAACGGTGGATGTGTTTTTGGAACAAAACTCTGACGTTTCTCCTTGCGTTCCATCTTGCAGATCTTGTGGAGAACTTTGACGAGGCTTCGAAGAACGAAGCAAACTAATGAATCCTTTTCCCCACCAACCGTTTTACCTCTTGTGGACTCGCAAAGGGCATTTCCTCTTGTGGGGAAACGGTTGTTAAAGAGCTGCACTGCGTCGTCTCCGGAGAGGTGAACCACTTCAGTGTACCTACCTACAACAACAACAACAACAACAACAACAACAACAGCACAACATGCAGATACTGTAGGTTTTCTTTTCATTGTGGAGCCGCTGAAACACCAGGATCTGTGCAGCTCTCGGCACCCAAAGGACTCAACTGCCTTGGACACAAGCTTTCTACATGGTTAAATGTTGCTAGTATTTAAGAGATTATGTTTATTAAAGTACCGTAAAAGTGATTTGAAGAATTCACCTCACATGAGATGGTGATTGTGGATTTAATAAAACATTTTGGGTTACTGAATTTTCTTTTTTCAGATATTTTTTTTGCCTGGGCTACTGGAAGAATAGTTGTCACCTCAATGCCAACTAATGGGAATCCAAACAAACACTAAACAGTGATATTTTCTATATATTTTCTTTGATGAGCAGTTTTTTAAGTAGTGGGTGAGTCCTTAATATGTGTAATTGGTGCTTATTATATAAATAGAATAAATACTAAAGCATAAAGGCCATACAGTGTGCCTCCCTTTGTATACTTATTGAGATACAGTCTACTAATTCATAGATCATGTCTGAACCGTTATGTAACACGCAGTGATGTAGTGGGTAATGGAAAGATGGGTAAACTATCTTCAGTGTAAACAAAATTATGTTTTCAGCAAAAACAATGCTTTTTCCTTTAACTTTGCATCAGTTATATACGACTTACTAAAATATAGGTTACTATGGATTTAATTCATTAAGATTTATGTCATCTTAAAAAGGAGTGTAAACTCTAATGTAAATATGAAGATTTGTTAACTGAGTTTAGAGTATGGCCAGCCTTAAGCAAATACTGTCCTGAACCATTTGCTAAGGAGACTAGAGGTTTACACTCTGACATTCCTTTTCATCGATTACTATCGGTGACGGTCCTTTGCTGCATCCTCCTGATCAAGGGGCGCTGTAATTCACTAGAAGAGGAAAACTGTCTTACAAGGTTACAGGGGATGAATGCCATTTTGGCTCTAGGGTGTCTTAACGCGAGCAGGACCGAGCTGCGGGGCTCACCGTTTGCCCGGTTTGAGCCAAAATGTCTCTGCTGCTGCTGCGGCTGGATGTAACCTAACCGTTTTCCAAGCTGCGCAAAGCTAGCCAGCGTCAGCCCGAGCAAAACCGGAAACGATCTGTTGTTGCTTTCAAAATAAAAGCCACATAAATCACTTTTGGAAAATAAATAAGAACGCGTAGATACTGGCGTGTACAAAACGAGTAAACCCGCATCGACGAATCGATTAGAATGCGTAGATCCAATATATATTAAAGATATAGCTGTAAATTGCATGGTATTTCCGTGAGGTTGTCAGTAAGAGTTTTATTTTGAAACACATGACCGGAAGTTAGATGTGGTATTATTTCTGACTTGACGCTGGTCCTTATTTTTCCCCCATATTAAACCTTGGGGGAGGGATCCTTGAGTGCTGTCGCACAACTACAGTAGACTACGAGCTGTACTTTCCGACTTGCACTGTTTGAGTCTGGCAGTAGTGGTCTACACACGAGGATACTCAAAAATAGCGTTCAAAGGCGATTAGGTATGACGGATACCAACGGCGGGATTTCGTGGCACTGTGCGTAAAGATGAGGATTCCTCCAGTGAGTACTGAATTTGTTTTCATGACATTTCACAGGTCTGTTGTTGCACTACTAACGTTACACCGCCATTGCAACGGCAAATATTATCTTACCCACGGGCAGTATGAATTTATTTTGTCATTTGTTTAATGATATAGTTTGTTTAATTGGTGGGGCGTTCCGAGAAGTACAGTATAAATCCTATAGTATATTTAACCTACACCATAGCATCTCTGCTTAACGAGCTCTGGAAACACTGACTAAAAAATTAGCAGGGGGAGGCTAGCTTCAGTGATTATGGGGAATGGATGGAATTACTCTGGGAGGGCAGCTTTCTAAGTATATTATAACCGGTAAAATTGGCTATTAGCCACAAAGCCACCGGGTCCGTGACGATATGACTGTCCGTCAGAGCAGCAAGTCGCTGCCGCTACTCGGCGCACGACCGCCCGCTGAATCGCTGCAGCTAACGGCTACATCGTTTTCCCGGTACAACGTGTTACTATTTAATGCTACTATTGTCCCTCCAAAAAAATGCTACCAGTTTTCACAGCATTGTGCAAGTGACTGGGGGATAACTGTTTTGGAAACTTATTCGTGGCCTTCCCCGGTTTAGTGGACGTTGAATTCAGCTAGCACAATACCAGCTAGTACAACTATCCAAGTTCTGCTACAAACAAACCTTCACTATGGGATTTTTAAGGCTGCTGTGCCATAGCCTACTCTATGTAATAACACAGACCCATTTTTGATTTGTTTACCTAGTCTACTTCTGGATAATACTATCATACTAGGCTACTTTTGGCCTGTACACAGCCACAGCCACAGTGCCACTTATGGTTGCATAATCCAAGCTAATGGTCATCTATCTATTCTTGAGTGCTGGTTTGGTAAGGGCTTCTCTTGCCCTGCCTCATCGTTTGGTCTGCAGGCCTTACTCAAACTCTGAAGATAGATTTATGAAGAAGTGGGCCCATCCCAATGCCACCTGGAATAGTCATCACAAGGGAGAAATTGACTCTGAATTTGCTGCTAAAGGGAAGACCCGGTCAGAAAATCTTTTTAAGTGTCATTTCCCCCCCAAATTAGTGTCACATTAATCTTATTGAAATACATACTATCATAGACATCAAAGGCTGAGGCTGTACCCCCCGTAATTCACTTGTCTGGTCCCGTTTGACATCTCTCCAGCATGGATGGTCTGCTTGCTGAGAGGCAACTTGATATGAAGCTTATTTGATATGTGCAGGTTTCTTACCTATAGCAAGAGAAGACGATATCAAAGTGGATCTTAAAGCAGGATTCAAACCCACGGGGACAGACTGACTAGACTGATCCAACAGACTTCCATGCAAAGAAGAGCTCCGACTGTGTGTGTGTGTGTAGACACTTCTAAGATGTAGGTTACTGTATGCTTTCAGAAAGTATTACACGTCTCTCCCTGATGGCAGCCCGGCAGCGCGTCTTTTGCTGTTTTTTTTTTTTGTCTTGTGGTGTTTAAATGCAGATCAAAACATAGGGGAGAAAGGAGTATCATAATAGCTTTTGACATTTACTGTGAAGCAGGGAGCCTGAGAGCAGCTCTCTGTGACAGGACAGCTACTCTCTTCACCTTCTCCCTGTCTTAAAATCTCAGCGGATTTAGCTTTTTATCCCCTCTTGTCTTGTCAGAGAAGTGATCATTTTTTAAATTGAAGATCCAAGTGTGACCTGTTATTTCTTGAGAGGATACTAACCTGTGGCATGCTACTTTTTCTCTGTCTTCTTTAATCTCAGTTTCTTTAATCTCTAGCCATTCTTGCTGGAAGACAAAAAAAAAAAAAATGTCTCAACTCTCAGTGGAGGAGGGAAGGCAACTCCCAGTCCGCTTCCAGTCTAGGCGTGAAAGATTACATAATGTGTCATTCAGTCATGCGATCAAGTTGTTAGAAAGTGATGTCAGTCCATTCTTAAAGAGGGGAAGTGATCATTTGAGGTTTCCTGTGTCCAGCCCCAGCCCCGCACCGGCATGGCTGCACCCAGCAGACCCTGTCTAGAGGACGGGAGCAACAACAGGAAATGGGGTCTCGTTCTGACAGAGAGGACTTAATGAACTCCGTGTCCTTTTAGCGTTCTGGCATGTCTGAGCTTCTTCGGCGTGTATGCCCCTGTCTTATTTAATTTCACCGCCATGCCAGAATGTCCAGTCAGGCATGGTTTCGTGTTAGCACAATGTTAGACCGTTTCATTAGCATGTCTCGCTCACAGTGAAGGCTGTTGCAGGCTGTAGTGAATGGGGATCACCTGCAGTTCGATTGAGTCAGGAATAGAATTGAGTCCCTGGTCCAGCTCTCATTTTCTGTTGAGTTTTACTGAACATTAAGTTTTATATTTTTTACACCACTTTAACAAAATATCTATTGTTCTCTTTACGTTACGCCCTGTAGTTATACGCTTATGTGGACACAAAACTGTAGAAAATGAGGTAGGAGGACACATTAATATTTAATTCCCTGTGCAATGATGTTGATCTAATCCAATTTCCAGAAGCACTGTTGTTAAACACAGCATGCTTTCGTAGAAAGAGGTGCATCTTGGGTATGCATTAGGTGGGGTGCACGGTCATGCACAGTCTTGATTTTCTTGTTCTATTTCAGGCCACGCTACAAGTAATTGCCTGTTCCTTTTTGATCGTTTTTTTACAGACAGTGAATGTAATGCAGTCTTGCTATTTTATAAGTCATTAATTGAGTTGAGGATCAGGTTGTTGGGAGTAGCATAATTGCACACAAGTTTTTCTAGACCCAGTGGCTTGCACAAACTGTCAAGGCAGAACCCTGCACTTTAATTTCGACACACTCTCCAACACACTCTCACGCACATGTGTCTCCTTTAGAGCTTCATTCCAAGTTTACATGTCTAAAAATACAACTCCTTCACTTACTTTGACTAAAGATGCATTATTCAAGGCCTCTGCAGGGTAATTAAATCTTAATCAGGGACAGGCTCCTGTCCTCATGGAGGCGTGTCTGTGTCTGTGTGTGTTGGTGTTGATGTGTGTTGGTGTGTATGCACTGTCTCATAGTTCACCTTTTCACGCCCGCATGGTGCGAGCGGTTTTAGGGAGTCTTTCATTCACACAGAGTGCGAAGGGAAATCTCTTTGCTGAGGATGGTGGAGGTCAGTAGAGTTAAAAGGCGTACAAGTAGGACAGAATTGCCCGCAAACATACAAACAGGCTGTTTATGAAAAGGTCAAACTTTAGTGCCTGGATGTTGCTCCCGTTCAGCTGTGAGGTCAGATGAGCCTGATTCACTAAATTAGATCATCTTGTGTGCTTTGTTTTCGTTTTTTTGCTTGTTGATTAAAAACGGCTCGGCCATTTTCATGCTTCGTCCCGCTGAGACGTTTTCATTGTTTGTTCCACAGAGACTCAGCCACTTTATTTACTGATAATTTGTCATCACATCAACAACATTAGAGTCTGCCTCATGGAGTGGACTGAAGCGGACAACTCTAGTTCTTTTTGGGCCTAGAATAATTTTTGCATACTAATAATCCCACTAAAAAGCCAGTAATTTTTGATAGTCAAACTGGTATGTAAAGTGTGGTCCTGTGTAGCTCAGTGGGTTGAGCTTGTTGCTAAAAGAGCCAGGGTCAAGAGTTCGATTTTCCACTAGGGCAACCCTTACTTAAATGTATGCACTCATGGTTCTGTAAGGCTTTCACCAAATGACATAAGTAAAATTTTAAAGTGGTAATTTGCAAGATTTTATCTCCATCTTTGGTGCTAAGCGCTCATTGCTGTGGTGTTTCTGCACTGCACTTCCCACAGATCACCTCATCACAGTGTGTGTCCAGTACTGTGACTTTGCCTTTTTCCTTGGATTTCATGTTGATGAAGTTTGAGTTTCTGTAGGTCGCGCTCCCTTTTTATCACTGCTATCACTGCTCATGCTAACTACCTGGTTCCTCGTCTATTTATTCCAAACAAAGTGGAAACGTTAAACGCATCACTTCCTTCCTTTTTCCCAGGAAAGACCTACCAGACAGCGGGTGTTTAGAACAGCAAATGTAAAAACTTTCATGAACTGGGTAGACAGTAGATTGAATCACTGTTGTTATATCACTCTGCAATAGAGAGAAGAAAAAAAGGAGCTTGATTTCTATGAAAATGTCACAGGTAATTACTTTAAAAGAGGATTTATTTTGGCAAGTGAAGCTGGTGCTTGTTTGGGTCGAGAAGTGACGTCACCTGGCATGTGTTGAAGTGTTTGTGGCTCCACCAGAGTGCGTCTCCAAAACCAAGTCATCCTATCCCATCTGGACTGTGCTTGTAATGGTTTGCAATGTGCTCCCATTAAAGCGTTGTTGCTTTGTTTTGCTCACTGCTGGATTATTTATTTTATAGACTGGCTTGACATAGAGATGCTTTTTTGTGGGGCTGTACCACTCTGTTAGTCCTGAGGGTGATTTTTTTTTTGTGGCTCCGATACCAGGGTTTTTATACGAGGTCTCCCTCTGTCAGCCTCGTTCCTGGTGTGGCCGAAGTGGTTTGACCCATCGGTGCGTACTACATGTGTAGCCTCAACCCCTCCTGTCCTGTGCCTTCACTGTTTTGTGCTGACAGTGTGGCCAAGCTTGCATCTTAAACTAAGCGGAAAATGTGTTGACGCCGCTCCTTTCTCCACGGCCTTCACTCTGCAGAATATTTGGTCTCTGGTGTAATCCCTGGTTGCTCTTGTCCTTATGAGAATGACCCTGAAGTTCAGCCTGGCTGTTTGTCACTCACTCGCCCACACATCACACACACACACATACACACACACACACACACTCACACTCCAAGGTCTCTCCATCAGCAAGGACAGGCTGGGCAGGTTTGCTGTGCAGTCATTCAGGCTTCAGTTGTTTTCCATTCATGAAGCTGATTGCCTTGTCTAGCTTGGGTGGATAATAGCTCACTATGTATGATAATGTGTAATTCACTCCACTGAGGACTTGTTAATTTAGATGCTGTATTATGTTATCAAATTGAAGTGGGATGTTGTTTATGAGATTAAGTGTCCCAGGCTCACCAAAAAGTTAATTCTGATTCATTATCAACATGCTGTGTGGAGACGTTGGCGCTGAGTTTTTGGCCATGACGCTTTACTTCTCTACCTTCTCAGTGCTGTGGCACACTTCCATCTGAAAAACAAAACAACCAAATATCAACTGCTTGAAAATATCACACAAAGCTTTATACAATCTTGTGGTGGATAATGAGGTATGATTTTGCGTTTGGTTTTTAAAGTTGCACTAGGTAAGATTTGTATTTAAAATTGAACCTGGCTTATCAGCCTAAATCAAAGTGGGGCTGCAGTAGAGAAGAGTGTCCCATCCCCCCTAATTAAGACCCCGTAGATTTGTCTTATTTGTCCAAATTAAAGTCTGGTGTTGAGTATGAACACTTCCTCACCCACAGGAAGTGACAAGTGAAGTCAGTGAGCGGCGCTCCATCCAGAGAAAGTTGGACTCACTAACGTTAGGTCTTTTGTCTCTCTCACACCTTTGGTATCCTTTGATAGAAAGACACACAGGTGATCACAGACCAGCCAGGTTGGTAACATGAGCATGCTGTGTGCAGTTTACCTGCATCGCATTAAATGATTTCTGGGTTTTGAACTTCACATTTTTCAAACGGTTACCTCTCGCTGCCATTTGGAGCCACCAATGTGCCAAGTTTCCTAGTGCAGCTTTAAAAGCGTCTTTTGGAGTGTCACCGTTCCCACGTTTTTCATGGATTTTTTTAGAAGTCATATTTGTATCTTTCCAGAGGGCCTGAAAGCACATTGAGCTCCTGGACTTCGCCCAGCTTACATTAAATTAACATCCCAAAGCACATCTGACTTGAGTCTGTGGCAGACCAGCTGGTTTTATTTTTCTAAAGCTCACTTACTAAGAACTCCATTCATACATATGAGTGTGTGGGATTTACTGTTTTCTGCTGGAACCAAACACAGCTCAGCACCTCATAGTATAACTAGCACCACACCACACCAGTTGAGAAGCAGTGCTTTACTGAATGGTGTTTCCCCTCCGTGTCTCAGGTGTGGGCGCTGGGCGCTTGCCAGACTGGGTGAAGTGAGACAGAGAGAGAAGCCTGCTGAGATCAACACCGCCGCCTGGGACTGCTGAGGAGGACCTCCGAGCAGGTGAGGACTGACGGGGAGAGGAGTGTTGTTTCAGAGCTAAATGTAATCTGTACAGTACAGGCTTTCTACTCGAGTCAGGAAAGTATGGAAAAGGATTTAGACCATTTCCACCTCCTTGGAAACTATGGAAAAACACAAATCATGACAAAGTTCAGAAAAGTCTGGACATTCACCACTACCACCCATGTCTGGATTACCAACAGGGCATGCAGGTCCTGAAAGGCCCAGGTTTGCACAGAGATAAATATGTAATCTAAAGGATAAATTCATTGATTTTGGACCTAGGATATAATTTGTTTCTTACATACCTGTAGTGCTTGGAGCTGCAGACAATAGTGGCTCCTGAGTCAGCTGCTGGTTGAAATGGTGAGCTCCTGTTGCTAGGCCTCTTGCTGCTAACAAGCAGTTCAAATTGGGTTTGTCAAAATAACTTGTCTTTACTCGCACAGCCTGGAAAGCAGCAGCACCGCACCATTTGCACTCAGTGGATCATCTTCTGCCAAACTCTACCGGGCTCCACGTGCAATTGTTTACAATCTGACCATCCGCAAAACTCTAGATCACGCCACCAGTAACGCACTTTCACCCCACAGCAGTCTGTGCTGCGGCAGAGAAAAGATTTTTTGTGAAAATGTGCGTGATGGCGTAACTGTCATGAAATCAAAGCCAATTTCGATTTATGTACTTTGCAACTTTTCCATTTACTCTCATCTCCCTTGTGGAACCTACAAACAGCTTTTTTGGAGAAACCCCATTTGGACTGCTTGTTAGCAGCAAGAGGCAACGGGAGCTTATCGTTTCAACTGACAGCTATTCTCTGCAGGTCCAAGTACCACAGACAAATTATTTATAGGTTCAAAATTGATGAACGTATCCTTTAAATTGTAAATTAGCCTCCTATTTCAGCTATCTTCAAAAGTTTTGCATTGAGCAATCCTTAGTAACGTTTGTCTAACCTATCTGATAAGGTCGGCTTTGATGAGGCAAATGAACATTGTGCAGGGTCAAGTGTTAACTGCTGGCATGCAGGAGCCGATAGAACATGGAAAAGTAGGCTATGTATTGTTAAAATAGAAAATGTGTATGAAGTATAGCCTCCACAGAAACATTTTAGGTAATTGGCAATTAACTTCTAAAGAGTTTCTAAAAAAGTTTATTTACAATATTCCTGTGACCCAAGAATGATCGTGGAAGAGAGAAGTGCTAGGAAAGGAAATAAGAGAAGTAAAGAGAGAGTAAGAAGGGATATTTTTACTTCAAGATATTACAGTGAGTAGAGGAGGAAGATGGGAAAGAGTGGATATGATTCATTGGGTGAGGGTGACATGAGGCGCTTCTTCAAGAGCCATCTCCGCCTCTGTAATACAGTATGGAAGAGTAAATGGTTTAGGTATTGATGACACGCTCTTCTGCGATGCTGACCACTGTCCTGCCTCCAGGTTCACACGGCCGCCGGCAGGGTGGAGCTTCCTGACCCATGGAGAATTACTTCCAGGCCGAGGCCTTCAACCTGGACAAGGTGCTGGACGAGTTCGAGCAGAACGAAGGTGAGAAGCCGGCTGACGTCAGGAATTGTTTTGTAGGCATGGAGACGAGACGAGACGATGACAGGCAGTGAGTCGGTGTGCTTGTGAAATACAGATGGGGAAAGACATAGCCACGGGATTGAGGTTTGAGCAAAGCTGTGGCTGTGGATGCCGTGATGTAACCCATGAATAAGTGATTGGCAATGAGAACGCAGGTGTCAGACAATCTGCCGCCCATTGAGTTTGAGTAATATTTGCAGGTGGTGAATGAGGGTGGGCAGAGAGGGAATAGGACTAATTGGATTACCCATTTCCCCTGGGCTTGTGTGAGACTGTGTAATTGGTGCAAAGCAGAGTCAAGAGCGTAAAGTATTTTTTTTTCTTCACACTTAATGCTCACAGTAGGGAAAGAAATTGTATTAGGGCTTTTTGAAACAGTGGTTCCACGGGGTTTGTTTATGGTAATTGTAAAGTAAACATTGCATTAGTGCACAGTGCTGACTTCCAGCTCTCCAGTATAAACAGTCTGTTTATTATATGGGGAAAGATCGCTCTTTTCCTGGGCTCTTCATAGGTGACCCCAGAATAAATGCCAGTCCTGCTGATAAACACAAACACACACACACACACACACACACACACACACACACACACACACACACACACACACACACACACACACACACACACACACACACACACACACACACACACACACACACACACAGACAGACAGACAGACAGACAGACAGACAGACAGTATGTGAGCACTACTGTATGTACTTCTGCCATGGCAGTGTGAGCTCAGTGTGTGTTTTGGCTGCGAGTGATTATCTGTGTGTCTTCTGCCAGAGATCCAGCTTGGCAGATTAACTCTGTGTGTGTTTGTGTGCAATATGAGAGTGTGTGTGTGTGTGTGGGGTTGCTTGAACCTGGTACAGCACATACTAAAACAGCCTAGCATGAATTCCAACGAAGGGAGGAGAGCGGTGTAGTTGTAACTCTATGCACTTATTTTGCTTTACTGACACGTCTTTTTGGAGTGTGTGTGTGTGTGTGTGTGTAAATTAGTTTAAAGAATTTCTGCTCACATTCCACAGCATTCATGTGTCAAGTTGACTGATGGCTCCCAGGGGGAACGGAGCAGTTTGGCCCACTTTCTCAGAATTTCCCAGTCCATCCAAACACTAATTTCCCAATCCATGCCAACCTCATTTCTCAATTTATCCCCTGGTTTCTTTCCTCCCATTTTTAGCTCTTTCAATCACCTGGGAGTGTGTATCTTTGTATTAGTTCTCCTTAGGCAGTTCATTTGAGGATTCCTGTCTTGCTATTGTGGTTCATGATCTCTTTGCCGGTAGCCACTTCCTCTTATTTTCTCTTCCATGTCTTGTGAGCGACAGGAAACCTGCAAGCTATCAAAAAAGAAAGGATAAAAGGTTTCTTATGCAAGATATAGATCTGTTTAAGTGGTAGGTGCAGTGCAGCCAACATTTTACTGTACTTGAATCAATTGAGACCTATTTACCAAAAGAAGACTGAGCTTTGACGTCAATTAAGGCACAGTGAATCCCCTGTAATCCCCTATTTCCCTGTCCTCTTCTCTCCCAGATGAGACGGACACTCCCACACTCTCGGATGCCAAGTGGACCCAGATCCTGGCCCCGCCGGCCCACCTGCTGTCGTTGAACCCCGCCCTGGCCCACGCAGACCTCAGCCCCCAGGAGAGTGCGCTGCCCTTCAAGACCCTCCCAGACTCTTCCTCCAGCGGCTCCCCGGGGGCCGACCCTAAACGGCTTCCCGGTCCCGAGCCTCCATCCTGGGGGGAAGAGAGGCCGTCGGACGTCCACAGCCCGCCCCTCCCCCAGCCCAACATCGGCAAACTGGTGGGCACTGACGACCTCTCGCCGCCCCCCGTGTCGGCCTGTAGCGCTGTGGAGAACGGCCGCCCGGCCAGCCCAGAACTCGATGGGCTCAGCAAGGAGAGCAGCTCTCCTCCTGTTCCTCCCCCAGACAACCAGCCTGGTGCCTCAGACCACCGTAACCGTGAGGAGCAGAGAGACGCCTCAATGGGGGGTGGAGGCCCCCACGTCAGTCACACTCACTTCACTTTTGAGGAAGGATTTGAAGGACGGGAAGAGGCTGCAGCTGATGAGAGTCATCCAAGTTTGGAACCAGCATCACCAAGCAGGGAGAGTGCCAAAGAGGAGGCCTTTACAGCTGTTTCACAGGACTCTGGTCAAGAAAGACAAAAGGCAAACCCTGAGGAACACCAGGGGGAAAGTCTCCAGAATGGGGGAGGGGGTGTTCAGGGTGGTTGTGAGGAAGAGGAGAACGGTTTGCCTGCTGATGGGCTCCTAATGGAGGAGAAAGAGAGGAGAGGTGGTCCAGAGGGACGGATAGACCAGCTCTCTGGGATGACAAGCCTCCCTAACGGTCTGGAGCAGGAGGGAGGGAACCATGACAGGCATAAGGAGGTAGAAGAGAAGGAGGAGGAGGAGGGCTTTTCTCCCAGTCCTGTCCCCTCCAAAGAGGACTCTGTAACTGAGGAGAAAGAGATGGAGGAGAGCAAGCAGGAGAATAGCGATGGAGCAGCAGTAGGGTCAGGTACCGTCCAAACAAAACTCAACAACAATCGGCTGCAGCCGGTCAGCGTGCCCTATGGAGGGGCGCGGCCCAAGCAGCCGGTCAGCCTCAAGCTCCAGATCCCACGGCCTCTCTCGGGCCAGGTCCAAAATCAGCTCGGCCCGTCTCCCGTCGGCAAGAACAAGAACCTGGACAGCCAGTGTCGGACAGGCGTACCCTCGGAAACGCCGGTCAGTGGGGCTGAGCAGGGTGCGGTCGGGGTGAACGGAGAGAGTGTCGACTCGCCGTCCCTGATGCCCACAGAGAGTCCAGACAACGACCTCCAGGCAGGCCAGCTGGGGGCGCTGTCCAGGAAACCTGCCAGCTCCCTGGGAGAGGTCGCCCCTGTGTGGGTGCCCGACTCCCAGGCTCCTGTCTGTATGAAGTGTGATGTCAAGTTCACCTTCACCAAGAGGAGGCACCACTGCAGGGCCTGCGGCAAGGTCAGTGGAGCCAAGTGGCCGATTTTAAAGGAAAAATCCACCCTAAAACTCTGTAACACAGTTAAAAAACAGCTATTATGACGATGTACCTTGCATTTCTGGGCCCATTTTGTTGTTTGGTGGTGTATTTTTCTTATTCCCGCAGATAACTAGCATAATTTAGATGACTTGACTTCATGTTGAAATATTTCCAGTGCAGTTACAATAGCAGAAACTTCTTTCTAGACTCACCATTTTGCACCAACGTTCAACAATCATACAGGGAGAAATCCCTCGTAGAAGAGGCAGAGAGACCAATTTCTCCACTGTCGGTAGCCTCAATAGACCAGAATGCAATGGAGCCACAAGACATGTTGTGTTTTGCGTAAGGAGTGCCACTCTCCCTTTTTCTCGCCTGGAAAAACTTGATCTCTTGCTGATACTATGTTGTCGCTGTAATTATCAGCTATTGCTCTCTCCACTCACAAGTACTGAATGCAGCTGAAGTTGTAGTAGACAACAAGGCAGGTTGAGGGAAAGTGGGTACAACAAAGAAGTAAATTGCAAGAGTGGAATTACATTTTAGGGATTTAGCTGATGTCTTTATCCAGAGCGACTTACACTGAGTGAGTCTTTCAGGGTTTTGTTCAGGGACAATTTGACAAGCACACTTGGACAAAACCTGGATAAAACCTGTGATGTTTTGTTTTAGGTCCAGTCGTGCAAGTAATCATTGTCATTGTGAAATGAAGACATTGCTCCTCCAGGACTTGTAAAATGTATTTATAAAACCGGCTTTAACAAAACAGGATTATCATGAAGTGTTTAACAAAAGACAAAATACAAGTGAGCAAGAATAAAAAACGAGAGAAGGAAAGCATTGCAGATTTTAAAATACAGGTCTGTAATATTCCATCAGTGGCTTAAAGAAGCTGTGTTGGACTTAATGGACGAGGGAAATAATTAAATGCAGTAGTTTGATGAATGAGATCCTTTTTAGGCCTTTCTGAGCAGATTAACTCGGTGGCTGTGCAGGTAGCTTTCTAGCCGGCCACACTGCGGAGCCGGGCATCCACATGGTGCTTGATAGCGGAGATGTGGTCGCTGACTCTGCACTGGAAAATGGCCGGACTGCTGCTTAATTTCCCATGGTGGTAAACAAACACACACGCTGCCACTTGAGCAGGGAGGAGCTGGCACTGCAATAATACTGACACCAGCACTGGGCAAACAATAGACACAGTGGGATGCTCAGTACATGACCACCTCTAGGCTGGCAGATCTGCAAACAAGCTGATGATGCTGAGGCACTGAAAGTAAAAGGATTCTCCATCTACTGTCCAATCATTTGCTAAATAGATGTTGGAGGATAATGATGTATAATGAGGTGTTAATCCAATGACAGTAATGTGCCCTGTGCACAGCTGCAGCTCTTTGAGGTGCTGGCAAAACACAGGAAATCAATGTCCATTAAAAACTGTAGGTTTGCCGCACACTTAATCACAGCTTGTTTTCAGTTATTTACCTTTTTAATTGTTTATATTGCAAGTAAAATCATTTGGAGGAAATGACTCATTTTGCATCGCTGCTTTTAACTAGTTTGCTCATCCTTTGTAGGAGTGTGCTATTAATGATCTGTGTGTGTGTGTGTGTTTCAGGTATTCTGCGCGGCATGTTGCAGTCTAAAATGCAGGCTGATGTACATGGACAGGAAGGAGGCCCGCGTCTGCGTCACCTGTCATTCTGCTCTGATGAGTGGTGAGGATCTTTACAAGTAGAAAGTTCAACCCCTGTCTTTATTTGAGTAGAAAAGGAGGTTATTATTAAAGTAAACAATAGATAAAATAACGGTGCGTGGTTGGGTGATTGTATTCATTTGTCCCCTTAGTTAAAAATAATGCAGAGTACCTGCAGCGATTTCTGTATATTTCTATAATGGGTAGTTTCAGCCAAGCAGTCTGATTGGACAAAGATGTTTTGCAACCATTCTAATAATTCCCATAAGGCACAGCTACCCATTCTTCAAAGTGGATTGTTTACATCTCAGTGATTCTAGCTGATGTTCATTTACGCAGTACGCTTCACCAGGGCAAAATGGCTGTTAATTAACACTCGCTGGCTGTTGTTGGGATCGAACCTGTGACCTTCTGGCTATAGGACAGTCTCTCTAATCACTGTCACCCCCGTCTCTGTCAGCTCCATCGTGGGAGAACCAGGCCGCTGGAAGCAACCAGAGTCCGAACCCCAACAACCCGGCGGAGTACTGCTCCACCATCCCCCCGCTGCAGCAGGCCCAGGCCTCTGGGGCGCTCAGCTCCCCCCCGCCCACCGTCATGGTGCCTGTGGGAGTCCTCAAACAGCCCGGCTCCGAGGGTACAACCTTTACCAGAAATAAATCCTCTTACCGCTTTATTTTTCGCCTTTTTACATTTACAGCCACAATCTGTCCCCACCGCATTAAAGTATGAAGCACTGTTTGATTTCGCCTGTTAGTTCCGCCTTTGCTTTCTGTGTTTTTTTTGGGTTTTTTTTTTTGCCACTCCTGATAACAGGGTTTGCTTGCATCCAGTAACCTTGTGTTTCACAGTGTGTGTGTGTGTGTGTGTGTATGTGTTTGTGTGTTCTGTGTGTTCATGAGGATACGAAATAACAAGGAAAAAGAAGGAAAACAAAAATGTCTAATTCTTTGCATGCCTCTCACCTGCAGGGACCCTCACACGGGAGCAGAGGAGGGTGTGGTTCGCTGATGGGATCCTACCCAATGGGGAGACAGCAGAGTCCCCCAAACCTCAAGCCTCCAGCCCCGCCTCCTCCCGGTCGCTGGCGGTCTCCCCGTATTCGAACAAATCCTCCGCTTCTGAATCCTCAGAGGTAGGCTTGGCTCCAAAGGTCACTGAGTCACCTACACAACATTCAGCCACAGCTAATGCTATTAGTTAAGCTTGTTCGGGGCGAATTAGCTTCTGAGTTAGCTGAAGGTTGTCATAAAGGACTCTTTTGTTTGGGAGTCTTGTTGATTTCCTGGCCGGGTCACAAACTGCAGTGAACAGGTAGTAAACAGGCTTCAAAAGAAACATTCCATGTTGGCTTAATCAGAGTTAGTAACGGCACTAGACTGAAATGCTCAAAACTGGGAAGTACAGTACAGGGTTTCTGTAAGCCACTGGCTAACTAGTTTAAGTTTGCCTCGCAACAGATGACAGAACAATAAATTGAATTTGGTTGTTTTCGTGGTCGTGCTGGACACTCACCAACTGTCATGGTGATTCACGGCCTGTTGAACAGAATGATTGTTGCAGCTTTTAAATGGCTTAAATTCAGATGGCATGCTAGGCAGACTGTCTGCAATCCCAAAGTTCAGTATGAAGTCAGGCTTTCCCATGACAGCCACTGTGAAAGTCTGGCATGAACTTGGTAATGCATGATTTGACTTTACTGCCAAAGGTTCTGCTCAGCAGGGAGCTGACTGGTTCACCAGTGACGTGTTCATGAGCTACATGCCAAACGCTAAGTGGTTAAACACAGCTTTTACTTCTTGCTGCTGCGCTTTTTAACTGTTCTCCCCTTTTAGCACTTTGAGATTTACTTCCAATGACAAGTGAATCAAAAATAAAATGTATTTATTTTTATTTAAGTAGGAAAGCTGAGAGTATGGGAAAATTCAATCCCAGGCCAGTAGGGCTTTTAACTGCTACACCACTCTTGGGAACAATGAATTGTATTACTGTTATTTATGCAATGGGTAGTTTCAAACAAGCAATCCGAACCTTGCTGATAATTCCCATAAATCAATGCTATCTGTGCTTTATTGGTTGCTAAGCCAACTCTTGAGCTAGTTGGCTATCTTTCTGATTTTCTCTTGTTTTTTTAATCCTTATATACAGTATGTACACTGTTTTGAAGAAAACTTTTCAGGCAGTGTACATGCGTTGGTACCCATTGCATACAAGCCATGAAAGAAAAAGAACTTCTCACAAGCAACTTTGTTTGTTTCAATTATAAGGTTGTGATTCATTCCAAAAGGCTTAAACGCAGCTAAATAAAAAACATTGGAAGCACACACAAAGGCTTCAAAGTAGATTTTCTCTGTTTACATTTATTTAAAGCCAGCAGGGTGGTGGCAGTTTTTGTGCTGGCTTTAAATGAATGTAAAGAGCCGAGAGTCTACTTTGAAACCTTAGTATGTGCTTCCAATTTTTGATCTAGCTGGTTATAAATTTTTGATTAGGCTAAGCCGTGGCACCCACAAGTCCACTCTCTGTGATTATAGGTGCTGCCGACAGTACTTGGCTGCACCTTGTACTTATTTACATCTCTGTTGTACCCATAATCGCAGGAAAGAACGCCCTCTTGGATGTTGTTGCTGTGGTATTACACCTCACTGTGTGTTATAACCTCCATCTACCTCTTCTCCCCCTCCCCCTGCCTCTCTCCACCTCCAGGCGGCCCTCACCCCTGCCGCCCCGGTGGGCAGCCCCGTGGGCAGCTCCCTCAGCCTGATCCCGGAGGACGGGCTCCCTCCCATCCTCATCTCCACTGGAGTCAAAGGAGGTACGGGAGGCCACATCACAGGTGCTTGCCTTCATCCTCACCATTCTGCTGCCTCCTCATTGCTCTGTCGGATCGTGTGCTTGTATTTGTTGAGTCTGTTTTATGTGCTTTGTATCCCGGCTCATGTCACCACCACTCATTGCCAATGTGGGGAGAGGGGGGAGAGAGGATTTATACATGGGAAGGCTACGTTTTTGGAATAAACGGGGGAAGGAGTGTAGCTGTTTGCTAACTCGGGATCGTTTATTTCCCCCTGCCCTTCCTTCTCTTACCTCATCTGTGACCCTCTTCCCATCTTCACCACATTCCCCTCCCTTGATCCTCACTCTGACATGCCCATCCTTTCCCCATCATCTGTTCTTCCTGATCCTTTATCTAACTTAACCCTGACTCCTCCTCCCTCCATCCTGTTCTTCCTCCTCTCCTTTTTTTTCCACCCCACCCCTCCTCCAGACTACGCGGTGGAGGAGAGGCCGTCGGAGATCGTCCTCATGCAGCAGCTGGAGGAGGGAGGCCCAGACCCGCTGGTCTTCGTGCTCAACGCTAACCTACTGGCCATGGTCAAGCTTGTCAACTGTGAGTTCCCCAGCTAGCTCCTTTCTACCTTTTTTAAAGCAGTGGTTCTCAACCTGGGGGTCACGAGATGATGACACCAAACCAGGTCCACCAGGTGGAGCAGAATTCTGTGTGTGGACCTACTTTAGAATTATTGGTCCCAAGATGATCTAAGGGATAGGAAAAAAACATATTTCTAAAGTACAATTTTACTATGGCTATTTCTGATTTTCAATTTTTTTTTTTGTGGAATACTAACAAATTTTCAGCCTGAAATAGGTTGAACTGTTCACTGTATATGCTATGACAGGGGGGGGGGGGGTCGCAAGTAGGCATGGGTTTTGTTTTAATGAGTCATGAGTCAAAAAGGTTGAGAACCACTGCATTAAAACACCACTGTGTTGTAGTGTGGTGCCTTGTGTTGTCGCTCCACTCGCTGGCTTTCTTTAGGCACGAATTTATTGGGTTGAAGATATTTTTTTCATAGTGAAACTTACTGTCTGACCACTTTGTAGAAGGACTGACAGTATGCGACAACTGAACATGTGCTTTACTTGTATTTTGAAGCTGTGAAATGTGTTTAAATTGCAGTGAAGTACATCCGTGTTTTGACTAATAATGGGTTATTAAGGTCACAAAGAATTCCGATGGTTAAATATCTTGGGTGTATTTTAGACCGTCATGTGAGGTAGATTAGGAGATGATGTGGCTCTGATGTTACTGGGTAACTGCTTCTCTGATATGACAGATTAGTTGTCTGACCTCCTTCCTGATGCTCTCTCAACCCACAGACGTAAACAGGAAATGTTGGTACGTGACGACTAAGGGCATGCACGCCGTCGGCCAGGCGGAGGTGGTCATCCTGCTCCAGTGTCTGCCTGACGAGAAGACCATCCCCAAGGACGTCTTCACCCACTTCGTGCAGCTCTACCAAGAGGCCCTCACCGGTAAGAACGAGACCAGCAGCTCTACCAGGAGCCCCACTAGGAAATTAGACCACCTCCGCCATGGGCCCCTCTTGGGGAAATGGCAGCTCATTAGTAGTTCAGTCTGGAGGTCCACAGGTGAGTCCGTCTGTCTCAGTCAGGTGCTGCCCAGTTAAAAATGAGCTAACCCTAAAGTAGTTTAGTGCAAGGGGAAAATGTTCCAGCTCTACTTTTAGGTCTGGCGGAGACGACAGGTGCACCTTGTCGTCCTCTATTTGGAAACCAGGTTACCGTCCGCCGCTGCTGAACTGTGTCTTGACCTCCTCGGGAAAAAACGGTGCGAACATTAGCGCCCCGCTGTCAGGTCGCTTGCCTCCAGGCTCGTCACCTCGCCACCGCCTGTCCTGCGTTTTGCCGCCGTATGCTGCGGAGCGAAAACCGCTAATATCGGCTGACTTTGACGTCTCACTCTCCTCTGGCGTTTTTCTTTTTTTACATATTCACCGCACACTGTGGCAAATTCACGGCTGTGGAAGGGAGCCATGTTGTCTCTGTCGTTCCCGGTTAGGTCGCTGTCAGTCAGGCCTCGGGAAGAGTGCTGGCTTTAGCATAACTCCCGACCGCTAAGCTTTGCATCGCCATTAGGGTTATTGTGTTATGTGCCATCTAAAGCCAGTGATCTCTCCCAGAGATAATTAGTAACATGAACCCTGTGTGGGTAATATGAGGTTGTAGGCCGAGCGTGCACGGCTGTCAGAGAGGGTTAGTCAGTGAGCGGCTGAGAAGAGACGTTTTTATTCACTCTTGTAGGACTTTATACAGACTAGGCAAGGCTCTTTATCCACACAGAATAATCCAAGGAATATATTGAGAGCATCAGCCTTTTCTATCTCGCCTTCTCCTTTTCAGAGGATGAAAACTCTCCACTTTCTCTCCTATTTCTGCCCTCGCTCCTCACTTTCATGTTCGTTTTCCTTTTCTCATCCTCTCCCCTCTCTTCCGTTCCATCCTCTTCATTCTTATTCTTTTCTCCTTCGCTTCATATCCCTGCCTCTTATTCTCGTATTTCCTCAAAACGTATACACCATTAATAACCCATTGTATCTCTCCTCTTCTCTCCATCTCCTCCCCTTCTTCCCCCTGCTGCACCTCTCAAAACTCTTAATTTACCACCCCCACTTTCTCTTCTCTCTCTCTCTCTCTCTCTCTCTCTCTCTCTCTCTCTCTCTCTCTCTCTCTCTCTCTCTCTCTCTCTCTCTCTCTCTCTCTCTCTCTCTCTCTCTCTCTCTCTCTCTCTCTCTCTCTCTCTCTCTCTCTCTCTCTCTCTCTCTCTCTCTCTCTCTCTCTCTCCTCCCTCCCTCCCCCTGTTCCCTTCTTCCTCCGTCTCCAAAAGGCAACGTGCTGAGCCACCTGAGCCACTCGTTCTTCACGCAGAGCTTCCTGGGCAGCAAGGAGCACGGCGGCTTCCTGTACATCAGCCCGTCCTTCCAGTCGCTGCAGGACCTGCTGCTGCCCAACCCGCCCTACCTCTTCGGCATCCTGATCCAGAAGTGGGAGACGCCCTGGGCCAAGGTCTTCCCCATCCGACTCATGCTGCGGCTGGGGGCGGAGTACCGATGTGAGTTGAGAGGGTTACTGGGCTTGGTACTATGTGAATCAATAAATTCATTAATAAAAACAGGATTTACTGAGGGTTTTGCGGAGCACAAAAGGACAATAATGCACATAGAAACAAGAGATTACATAGTAGTAAATAGTCAGTAAATACTAAGAAATGTTATTTATATAGCATCTTTTCAAAAACAGTTTCCAAAGCACTTTACAAGGCATAAAAGCACAATATATAGAAACAAGAGATACTACTACTTTATACATATATACAATACATACATGTATGTATATAGACATGTAAGTATTGTATGTATGTACGTATGTATGTAGTTATGTTTTATGGACGGGCAACTGCAATTGTGCAAGATGATGGGTATTTATGTGTATTTTATGTGTATTTTATACAGCAGGCACTGTGTCCAAGACAAATTTCCTTCAGGACAATAAAGTCTATCTAATTTAATCTAATTAATATTATACTTTTATTACCATTTTAAACAAAGACATGATTGTACCTTGAAAAGGGCTTACTTGCAGTTGAGTTGAAAAGGTCAAATTGTGCCAAATCCTGCTCTTACTTAGCAC